>NW_018407597.1:1180096-1233742 GCF_002113885.1 Mizuhopecten yessoensis
CCCACCCCCGAGTAATTCTAAGGAAAGCATCTGTTTTCCCTAACGATTTTGTTTAAATGCAAGTTCTCCTTTACATACTGTCAGACAAGACACTTGCTGGTCTTGTAACTTACGACACTTGCTTGTGTTCAGACCAACAATGCAAACAATAGGTTATGTAAGCAAGTGGGATTAATTTCTGGATTATTTGTTTACAACATTATTCAGGCTCGTTTTAAAAATTGTACATTTTAGACCTACTTAAGCATGCCCTCTTGTACCGAAATCTTAACTACTTACTCCAGTTGGAGTGTTTGGTAACTCAATATGACTCACTCGACAAATTTGATGAATGTATGTTTGTTCTTTTTAGCATGGAAACCGACGATGACAGGAACAGAATAGATATAACAATGACCTACGTAAGTTAAGTTTACAGTTCTGTCCCGTTTTCATATTTTAAATAGATACTATGCTACACTGTAAGATGTCTTTATATATATATATAGGTAAACCCTGCCTATAATACATCAATAGTGATTATGTATTTAAAATGAAGTGCATTCATTTTATCACATACAGAAATACACAAGCCACATACTCTCGATTTAAATAATAATAAAAAAAAAACTTTTGACAACGTGTTACTTTTGGTAACAAGTGCAATGTGCAATGCATAGTTTTATACTTTTTTGATATAAGGGTTTAGTATGTTTTGGGTTTATTAGAGTAAAGTTTTTATTACAATAGCATTTTGAATAGGACCTCCCTGATATTATTTTTTATAAGAATATACCTGATCAGTCATTTAGAGGCAACAGTGACAACTATACTGGCCTATAATATATTTCTCTGTGACGTAGAAAGAGAAATCCCAACTAGAAGTGAAGATTTTTTAAAGTTAAGCACAAGGCTTTCTGGGGGGATGAAATCTATCCCGAGGTCTGAGATTTCTCTTACTTCATCATATAGGAATTATTTATTATGGTTATTCCTCTTCAAAACAATAGGTTGATCCCCTAATAACTTCTAAATAGGTGAGAGTACTAAGGTATTAGTTAGGATCCCTTTGTGTTATTTCTTTTGATTTTACTCATGACAAGGGCTTTGGATGTTTTTGTGTCTGTATATAAACATATATATAGAATAAAATTAATTAACGACCGACTAAAAAACTAGCTGCTTTCACCCTTCACAGGGCTCTTCATGTTTATTTAAAAGAACAACTCCGTGACGTCACAATTACATGTCATCACACTACAATAGTAACATATATATATGTGTATTAATGTTTTTCCCTTTCCCACCAGCTATATTGGTTAGCTGAAGTCTGTGTCCTGGAACTGCTGTATTGTGCAGAAGACCAAAACCAGTATGCACTAGCGTCAGACCTGGTCATCATGAACACTGTTCTCATGAACAGAACAGGTGTCCAACAGATAGACCACCCTATCACAATATATCACAACCAGTGGAAGGAGAATGTCTTCCATATCAATGTGAGATTACTCGTTTTAAATGAGTTTACGCTATTGCACATGTCATCATGACGGAAAAATGAAAGTGAAATTATTACTTTTCTTTAGTTTGAGAAACTTGACTCTGGTCTTTTTTTTCAAATCCTCGTTTCTATCCAAGCCGGTGGACTCAAGATTTTATCCACAAGCGAGTGATGAGACAAGAATTCTCACTAAAAACTCAATAACAATACAAAGTGTTCTAATCTATAATTATTACAATTACCGCTTCCTATATATTATAACACTTATGCAACTATTCATTCTATTATTCTTATAAATACAAGCTAGATGCTGTATAATCTCTTTATTTTCTGTCAGTCTTGTTAAAGTGTATTAAAGATTTAATAAAGTTCATTTACAATGAAAAAAAACAGATTTGTTAAAATTTCGGTCAATATCACAAGGATAATGCACATCACTGTATCATACTCTTCCATATATATGTATTCACCTTCTAGTTGATATACCACCTCTGAACGCTTATATTGGTTAGGTGAAGATGAGTTATTTCCCTTTATTATTTACAGGACTCGGTTCGCATAGCTGCTAGAACCCGCCTGTACATTGCTCAGGAGTATATTCGACAGCTTGTTTCACATGGAGAGCCGATTTTCACCGTCCCTGATTTAATCTATGCTCTATTTGACGGAAGTAAGCCGCGCGTGAGGCCGGGATCCAGGCATGTTTAATCTCACCATGGTAGAAGTCTGAGAAGTGTACAGTTTGAACACTATATAGAACGTTGAGGATGCGAAGCATTACATGTTAAAGTGTGTATGCTATATTTTTGCAGTTCCAGCATCGAGCCAATCGTTTCCTTAATTTTTCTTTTCTTAAATTTCTAAATTTCAGGCATTTTTACTTTTTTAATTTGAATTTTCGAGAGCTCATGATGTGTTTTCGAAATACAATTTCCCAAACTGAAAGATAAGTGCTTACCTGACACATTTTGTATACAGTTGTGTGTGTACTCGTTTTCGAAGTATGACAAGTTATTCCGATGAAATCGATTTTACTGCTCTGTTCTTTGCCTTGCAAAATAATGTCAGGGGAATTTGTACTTTTTAGAATATTCAACATATTTTGTAAACCCTTCCACGGGTTTTCAGGGTGTCCAATTTCATTCAGTGGTGCCAATAATTAGCTCCAGGAAAAGTTAAGAAAAAATGGTAAAGATGCATAACATATAAAATAAATAGGGCAATTCGCCAATATTTTTATCAATGCTTTAAATCGGAAGATGTTCTAATAAGTTAGTTTCAGTCAGTATGCTTGTGTTCCGCTATCTACACTTGTGTTCTGCTATCTACACTTGTGTTCTGCTATCTACACTAGTGTTCCGCTATCTACACTTGTGTTCTGCTATCTACACTAGTGTTCCGCTATCTACACTTGTGTTCTGCTATCTACACTAGTGTTCCGCTATCTACACTTGTGTTCTGCTATCTACACTAGTGTTCCGCTATCTACACTTGTGTTCTGCTATCTACACTAGTGTTCCGCTATCTACACTTGTGTTCTGCTATCTACACTAGTGTTCCGCTATCTACACTTGTGTTCTGCTATCTACACTAGTGTTCCGCTATCTACACTAGTGTTCTGCTATCTACACTTGTGTTCCGCTATCTACACTTGTGTGATCCGCTATCTACACTAGTGTTCCGCTATCTACATTAGTGTTCTGCTATCTACACTAGTGTTCCGCTATCTACACTAGTGTTCTGCTATCTACACTAGTGTTCCGCTATCTACAATAGTGTTCTGCTATCTACACTAGTGTTCCGCTATCTACACTTGTGTTCTGCTATCTCCACTTGTGTGATCCGCTATCTACACTAGTGTTCCGCTATCTACACTAGTGACTAGTGTTCCGCTATCTACTCTAGTGTTCTGCTATCTACTCTAGTGTTCTGCTATCTACTCTTGTGTTCCGATATCGACACTAGTGTTCCGCTATCGACACTTGTGTTCTGCTATCTACCCTAGTGTTCCGCTATCTACTCTAGTGTTCTGCTATCTACTCTTGTGTTCTGCTATCTTCACTAGTGTTCCGCTATCTGCACTTGTGTTCTGCTATCTAAACTTGTGTTCCGCTATCTACACTTGGGTTCTGCTATCTACACTAGCGTTCCGCTATCTACACTAGTTTTCTGCTATCTACACTAGTGTGCCGCTATCTACACTTGTGTTGTGCTATCTACACTAGTGTTCCGCTCTCTACACTAGTGTTCCGCTTTCTACACTAGTGTTCCGCTGTCTATACTAGTGACTAGTGTTCCGCTATCTACTCTTGTGTTCTGCTATCTACACAGTGTTCCGCTATCTACACTCGTGTTCTGCTATCTACACTCGTGTTCTGCTATCTACACTTGTGTTCCGCTTTCTACACTAGTGTTCTGCTACACTTTTACAAATATTAAGAAACAGCTTATATGTTAAAAAAGAGAACGACTGTGGACTATTCTTCATTTCCGTTTCATCATAGTAACATTGAAAAGAGTTGTTGTGCTCATTAGGAAAAGTTAACACATTTGTGTTTAGGTAGACATTTCATTGTGGGTAGATCAGATGTTCACAGAGAAAGCGCTGTGGTCAGCTTGTGTTCTGCTATCTACCCTAGTGTTCCGCTATCTACAATAGTGTTCTGCTATCTACGCTAGTGTTCCGCTATCTACCCTAGTGACTAGTGTTCCGCTATCTCCACTAGTGTTCTGCTATCTCCACTTGTGTGATCCGCTATCTACACTAGTGTTCCGCCATCTACACTTGTGTTCTGCTGTCTACACTAGTGTTCTGCTATCTGCATTTGTGTGCTGCTATCTACACTTGTGTTCTGCTATCTACACTTGTGTTCCGCTATCTACACTAGTGTTCTGCTACACTTGTACAAATATTAAGAAACAGTTTATATGTTAAAATAGAGAACGACTGTGGACTATTCTTCATTTCCGTTTCATTATAGTAACATTGAAAAGAGTTGTTGTGTTCATTAGGAAAAGTTTACACATTTGTGTTTAGGTAGACATTTCATTGTGGGTAGATCAGATGTTCACAGAGAAAGCTCTGTGGTCAGCTTGCGTAGTGGATAACAAAATCGCCTTTCACCAATGCGGCCGTGGTTTAATTCCCCGATTGGACATGAAAAGGGATATTGTCATCTGCCCGACCACGTGTATTTTCCGGGTATTTAGGTTACAGGGCATTAAGACCCCCGCGCCCTTACAGCCGGGCTATCAAGAATTATTAATATGAGCTTAAATAACTCGTTTCATAATTATTGTAAAATGCATAAAGTATGTTCAGTTTTAAAGCGCTGTAGGTTTACAAACATTTGATTTTATGTTTTGATACAGTAAAGCAGTAAGAGTAGTTGTGTTGAGAAAACAGGCATTCAGAGTAGACATCCAGAGAGGTAGTTATTGTGTTACATATAATATACATAATGTATATGCTTAGCGAGATCTGCTTGTGTTCAACTTGTTTGTTTACCACCATTTTGGATGTTGGATATATTTAATGGCAAGGTACAGGAGGGCAATATGTTATAATAAAATGTTAATTATTGTATTGGTGCTTGTGTCATTTTTTTTCCTTTTCCTTTCTAATTTCTTCTTGTGTTAGGGAAATCTGCATACCTACACAGTTTGTCCATTTGTTGTACTGAAATCAATTTGATGTCAGATAGATTTATACAAAAAAAGAAATCGATGAATGAATAAATGTCACAAACGTGTTATCTCTCTTATTCCGTTATCAACAATGACAGCAGGAGACAAAGTTCAACAGGAGAAGTTATAACTTATGGATTTACGTCGTGCCTTATTGCTTACATTAACAACAAGCTAATCAACGTTACACTTAAAAAATCTGTTGAACTAGCAATGGTTAAAATCGAAAGGTAAGGTACTTTCTTCTGATTATTATCAAATATGTAAAGCAGAAAGGAGCCTAAGGCGTACGATATACTACGCATGGCCTTATACGCTTTTGGGGGCATTGTTCTCAATCATTTGTAAAGAAACTAGAAAGAATGCAAAAAGACTACTTCGCATAATTTTAGATATAGACTACACTGTCTCTGGGGAAGAACAGTTTGTAAAGCTGAAGTGACTACCTTTCAGAAACAGAGTTAAATATAATGAATGTATACTGATGTTCAAAGTTATCAACAATCTGTGTCCAAATTATTTAAAATGTAATACCCTGGTTTCAAATGTCCACGACAAGAAAACCAGATCAGCAGCTGCAGGTAAATACGTATTTCCCCAACACAAGACAGACAAATTCAAATATTCCGTCAAATAAAATGGACCATCATTCAGGAATAATCCGCCAGAATAATGTAACTGAAAGTCAAAGACTACAAACTTTTAAATATGAATGTAAAAAACACTTCCTCAGTTTATTCAAGTTTATATTTATATATATATTTACATCTTTGTAATGACTGTTCTAGTTTTTCTTCTGTTATTTGATTGTCCAGTAAATAACTTAAACTCTTAACATACCTTTTGTAATTTAAATAATTGTTATCTGTAATTTTAATACATGCTATATTAGTCTGTCGAATTTTGCAGTCAACTGTCCTGTGTAGTAGTATATATATAGGTAAGTTTTAAATTTTGTATACACGGTATAGAAATGACTATTAAATATGTCGACAGAGCGAGAACAAAAGACTTTCACGAGCCCAACCTCTTGAATTCCAAACCGTATATGATTAAATTAACTACGAATACTGATTGACATAAACCTTGGTCACGTCCTTGCAAACGATCGGTACAGAAGGTACCATGACTTTATGTGTTTGCGATCTGAAGTTTGCTGTGTATTAAAATCAAAGCAAAAATGATTCAGTTTGTGTGCATTTTCTGATCCCTATAGTGCGTATATACACGTGTGTGTGTGTGTGTGTGTGTGTATGCAAAATACTATCATACCTGTAGATAATTAGGCATAATACAGGTGGTCTGGTCCATTGGTTCAGTAGATATTAACACAATTATATTGGATGTCTAAAGGATTCCTTTCTCATGCTTTTATAGTGTTATATAATTGATCTCTCGTATTTATCAGAAGATAGAAGACGTTATAGTACTTATGATTTTATTTGGAAGCAGCAAAATTGAACGACTATAAACTCCGATGGGGGTTTGGAAACGCCTAGCTCACCATGTACTTCCTCTGCGGTGGAACATTTTCCGAACTCATCAAGAACGTTTTTGTCGCCTCTATGTACGAGATACATGTAGTATAGTTATATAACACCATTATTGTAGTAAACAGAAATGTTCAGTAAACGCGAGTGTACAATTAAATAAGGTATATGGCTCTGTTCAATAAATAATGATCCAAGTGAGGTAGTGAAGTAACCGATCACATATTTTGACATAATGTCACGATTTAGATAGCCGATACCTTGTAATATCTATATAGATATAGCTGTTTCATCATTGCTCAATATGACACGATTACTAGTCTCATATAAGATCTCTTTATCTATATAATGAAGGGCATGTCACGATTCTAGAATCTCTTTTCTTTGTCCCAGAAAATGAACGTATTGTTTACAAGTACACGAATTTCCTACCAGAAGTAATGTTTGAAAAGCAGTAGACATAAGGTGCCGCAAATCGTCAAAAAGATGAAGACAGTTAAAAGAAAGAATTTGATAATGAATAAAATAATTACTTGGAGCAAATTTTAAACATCAATTTTATAATTTAACATGTATTCACTTACACAGGTCTTTGTTAATTGTAACTGCAAGTAACTGTATATCGTATTTCATCATTTTTATAATTATGCGAGATGCAAGAATGGTTGCACCGCATAAAGATCTATCTTTGATTGTCAGCTAGGCACATGTTCTAGAATGAAATTCTTCAAGTCAAGATTTTTAGAAAAAAGATCTATGCGTACGAAAAATGAGGACCTATTTAAAATGTTTTTAAAGTCAGTGAGCAAAAAAACTTATTATTACACATTTCAATTTACCATACGGTTGTTTCGCCTTTTAAGATTCATAAATGGCACTACATGTCAAAAGAATGGGGTTTTTTTTGTATGAATAGTCCTAAAGCATATGTAGAATAAGGCAGAAAAACAAAGGTACACATAAAATTCTATAGAGCATTGCATTTACTTTTGACTACAACAGAAACTCATTTATACTCAACTAGTATTTCTTATAAACCAAGTCAAACTTAATTCCAGCTCTGAGGCTACAGCAAACTTCGGAGACTGATTATCTAACAGTAGAGTCAATCACATATTTTACATAAATTAATCGTTAGAAATAAAAAAATAAATAAAATATCTTTCATCTATAATACTAACCTTTCATTTTTTGCTGGTGTGAAAAATCCAAGATGGAAGATTGCAATATGTCTGAACCTAGACATTGTCGAAGGCTGAGAATTAACATTGTTTTCTTAACCCATCTTCGAAAATGTCTATATTTCTCTAATCTAATTTAGTTAATTAAATTGATACACTTAAGGTTTTACGCAACCACGACCCCCTCCCTCAACCGCTACCACTTCTGTTTTAACACTAGGGCAGACCAATTTTGATTTCCAACTTTTCGTCCTTTAGCATCACCAATGAGTTCTAGAAGGACGGAACACCTATATGGTGCGGTGTAATTTATGCTTGGAACACTGTATCCGTTACCATATGTTAAAAGTATAGTCCCGTGTGTGTGACTAGGATTCATCTCTCTTCAGGTATGTACAGTATTGACGCGAAAGAATTTCTGTGTGCAAACTGCACGTCCTTAAATATTACGTTTAAAGGTTTTTAAAGGTGATGTCATTTATTTGGCTAAATTGTGATGGCATAAGCGCTTGTAGTTTGTGTGAAGTACTGGTGTGCAGCAAGTTGCAATGAAAAAACAGTGAATCCCGTTCAAGACATCACATGTATTTACAGACAAAAAAATAATTGCCTGTTTTAATTGATGTTACCTGTTTTATTTATTAATTTATCATTTTATTTTATGACTCGTAATTTCCGTACAAAATTACATCAAACGCACTTCCATAGATACATGTACCTATGCTACGTCACTGGCATAGCATGCTTCTAGGGTTTATTTTAGCATTAAGGTATTCGTATTTTCAATTTATCACTTATTCTTGGAAAAATCTGTCCATCTTTTTGTCGCAGAATCTTCCACTTTTTTAAGTACACTTTTATATCCTACATACCGAGCCTTTAAAAAGGTACTTACTTATATTGTCATATTGTTTGCTAAATTCTTTTTAATAACAAACTATAACTAAAATTTATTTTGCGAGCCTTCAAACACGTCCGTTTCTTTTAAAAGGCAAAGAGTGCAAATGACTGGTGTCTAACCTCTGTACCGCTGAAAACTACTAACTAAGCCACAATGTGTCTACTCAGTAAAGTCAGCTAATCGCCAAATGTCGTCCAAATAACACTCTAATACTGCAGGGAATCAGAAGGACTGGTTATCTGTTATGTGTTTTGTTATATTTGTTTAATTCATGACACTACTAAGTATACTTCTCTTTTTTTTCTTTTTCAGGTTTGTTTCGTATGATGATATTGACATACGGTATGACAATAATGATTATCTCAACACCTAATAAATTTTATGACAAGCGAGACAACGTGAGTAGCACGGTCGTTAACTCTCTTTCTTTAGTATAACAACTGTAGCGAAGGCGGTAAACCTAAATTACAAGTCAAACAAATCCTAAGTAATGACATACTAGCATCATTAATAACTTCCTGGCCTAATTTGTAACATCCCGGCTTCCCTATCGGTATACCAGCCTTAGTAATGACATACTAGCATCATTAATAACTTCCTAGCCTAATTTGTAACATCCCGGCTTCCCTATCGGTATACCAGCCTTAGAAATGACATACTAGCATCATTAATAATTTCCTAGCCTAATTTGTAACATCCCGGCATCCCTATCGGTAAACCAGCCTTAGTAACGACATACTAGCATCATTAATAGCTTCTTAACCTAATTTGTAACATCCCGGCATCCCTATCGGTATACCAGCCTTAGTAATGACATCTCAGCTTTAATTTGTAGAAGTAACATTGAAGCCTTACTAGTCACAATCTACTTTTAAGGAAAATGAACGTAACACACACACACACAGGTGATTACACCTTTAACATTTAGTAATAGATACAGTATGTCAAAAATTAATTACACTCTAGCATACAGCTGTTTCGTCCTTCTAGGACGCGTCGATGATGCCTGGGGCTAAAATGTTGGAAATTCAAATTATTCAAACTACTGCGATACATTCCAGTTTCATAAGTACATTAAAACATTTGAGTTTTAAGAGTATAGTCCCAGCCTGATTCCAGGCTCATTAGCACAATATCATATACCGGCTTTCAGTGGAGACATGCCAACTTCGTTAAAACTATTTCAGGTTTCAGTCGTGATATTTCAGCGTTAGTAAAGACATTTAAGCATCAGTGGTGCATGCAGCTATTTATCGTTAGTGTTAATATTCAAACCTTCCTATTTAAGTGTTTACCATGATGAAATGCTCTTAGCATATGACTGTCTTTTGTGATATCGTCATTTATGACGCCAGAATGTAGACAATGGAAATGAAGTCTCGACGTTCATGACGTTTAAAGAGCACCGCTTAAATGATGTTTTAGACTCGTTCCAGCAGATATATATATAAATGAAAAAAACTCTGTTATTGTCCTGTATTATTCACAATGTCTTCAGAAGTTTATGAAATTACTACACTACAAGGTTATGCCTCATTTATTATGCAGAGGATCATGATCAAAATCTTGATGCATTGCTTATAAAGATACAATACATTCAGTAGGACATTTGTGAATGATTGGATAATTTGGCCAAATGGTTAATATAAACAACCTATTTTTTAACAGTATGAATGATCTTGCACACATAAACAGGCCACTATACTTGCAAACATGTAGGAACCAAAATACAGTTACTACAGTACACATATTTATGCTGACATTATATATAAAATAATTTCCACTATTTTATAGTCAGCTACTAATATAAAAACAGACATAATTCAATTTATTACTTCATTGCACTTTTATCTTCTATTTTCGGTTGCTTTTTCACAGTTCACTGTGTAAATGAGTATCGTCCAATTCCGTCTTTGCGTATTGCAGAGTTATCTTCTCTTGGGAGCAGATATTGATTGTTACGTCACTTGTTTGTGAGAGTAACGTCATCAATTTTTGAGAAAACGACGTAATTTTCTCGCACAAACCAGTGACGTAACAATCAATACCTGTTCCCAAGAGAAGATAACTCTGCAATACGCAAAGACGGAATATTTGAAATATACTTAATATATACCTTATGCGCTTTAGGCTTCAACATATATGGATCACCAGCACGTGTACTTAATGTATAAGAAAATGTTACTTGTAAATGTGTGGAGAGACGCCTGTCACCGTACTTATAATTGCCTCGCAGTGTCTCGCGTGTTCTTGGTATTACTAAGAAGCAAGTAAGGTAGTTAGTACACTTAAGCACCAGGGTGAAATTACAAAATGTACGAACAACAGGAAGAGGACAAACATCAAAAGAGAAAGGTAACATGAACCTCACCAAAAACCGGATCGGAGACTAAATCGAGCTTTCTTCGAGAGGGCATGTGCTTCATGTACCACGTGTCAAAATTTGTCAACTTTAGAATAACAAAAAAACACCAATAAAATATGATAAAAAGAAATCACGACGCAGGAAAGATAGTTCAATTCTATACATGATATATATATATCAAAAATCTACTGTGACATCAGATATTTTCGTAGGGCCCAAATGTCGTGGTTTCCCGACAAAACACCATTTCATGGCCGTGGGTATATGAATTCGTGGTGGATTAGATGTATCCACTCAAACGGAGAATTGCGTGAAACCTAAAACTACCTTGTAGACCTATGAATTTGTGGATAAAGATTATTACCCAAGAATCCAACGAAACTAAACATCCCACGAATATTAGTGATTTCACAGTAGTTTTCTGTTGTATGACAACTTGAAATCTTAATTAACGTTAAACATATGGTGAAAAGTGGAAGGATTGTAAGGCATTTCCATACAGTTTTAGATTGTGTTAAAAAGAACAAATGTATAGGTACATTTGTATTTAGGACAGTCGTGTAATTGAAGTATTGTGAATAGTAGTATTTATAGACAATAATGATGGTGTTAGAAGCGTTGTCAACTTTGTCGACGATAATTTTTACCTTGCGGTTCAATAAATATTTTAAAAGATATCGTCAAAAAAAAAAAAAATGCAAAGTCTTACTGGGACATTAGATCTTAAGTCAAATGGAGATAATTCATTCCGGAAAGGGATGCATAGACTATACAATATACAAGTTCACATCACTTCAAGCTGCCTGACCTTTAGTAATCAAATGTCTGCATTAATCGATCTGTAACGGTGTAACGTCTACATGTCTACGGTGATCAGGGGAATGTCAGATGTAGACTGTTCCTTTTTTCTATATTTTATATCTTTAGTACATCCTTAGAAAACACACGTATTAAGTCAGGTTTAGCGTACCTTTCCTCGTACAGTACATCAATCCTGCTATAAACTTTATAGTATCAAGTCAGGTTAAGCGTACCTTTCCTCGTACAGTATATCAATCCTGCTATAAACTTTATAGTATCAAGTCAGGTTTAGCGTACCTTTCCTCGTACAGTACATCAATCCTGCTATTAACTTTATAGTATTAAGTCAGGTTAAGCGTACTTTTCCTCGTACAGTACATCAATCCTGCTATAAACTTTATAGTATTAAGTCAGGTTTAGCGTACCTTTCCTCGTACAGTACATCAATACTGCTAATAACTCTATAGTATTAAGTCATGTTTAGCGTACGTTTCCTTGTACAGTACATCAATCCTGCTATAAGTTTATAGTATTAAGTCAGGTTTAGCGTACCTTTCCTCGTACAGTACATCAATCTTGCTATTAACTTTATAGCTGTTAATCGCTTCAGATGACATTTAACACGACTGCTGTATCACCAACCTGCTAACATTCAGAATGGAGGCGAAAATAACTAATTAATTTCTGGATATATCAGATATATTAAAAATTGATATCATTTAACATGAACACCTAGGGTCAAGGAAATTGGTCTAATTATCTGGAATAAATTGTTTGGACAAAATTTGATGATTGACTTTACTTAAAAGTGATTCTCTCCTAAATCTCCAACACCTCTTCCTCCCCCTTCCTCAACACCACCTTTAATTTTTTTTTCTTGCTCATATATTGATGACGTGAAAAATACATTGAGTAGTGACAATGCGAAAATATTATTATTTCGTGTTTTAAGAGCGGCACGATTCAGAAGTTTATATATTTTTAATTGTAATGCACGCCTTACTCAGACTACGTCACAATGTGGTCGTGACCTGTCAAGACTCAAGAAATACACAAGCTACCAACATTTGACGTACATAGGCTTATCACTTACATAAGGTAATGATAACATAAGCTATCCATATAACTGATTGATTTCGCTTGAGGATAAACATTTATTACTCTTTTTCTGTTATGTTTTAGCTTGATTTTGGCTTCTGACTTGAGTACTTTTATGAGTGCAGGAAAGCGTCACTTTCTGAACTCAAATATCTTAGAATAATAATAATCTTACAACTATTAAGATATTATTTTAACGAATAACAAACTACGTAACAACAGAATACAGATAGTCATGATTATAATATATTCAAGCGAAACAAATTCGTTTATACACGGTCGTTCTTATTCCATTTCATTTCATGACACTCACTAAATCTCGTTTGATAAGCCTGATACATGGGAACTCGTTTGATTAACTTGATATGTGAAAATTCTTTTGATAAACATGATATGTGAAAACTCTTTTGATGAACTTGATATGTGTGAACTCTTTTGATAAATATCATATAATATGGAAACTCGTTTGATAAACATCATATGTTATGGAAACTCGTTTGATAAACATGATATATGGGAACTCGTTTGATAAGCATGATATATGGGAACTCGATTGATTAATATTACATATGATATTGAAACAGGGTTGTTAAACATAAGTAATGGGAACTCGTTTGATAAACATGATATATGGGAACTCGTTTAATAAACAAGTTATATGGGAACTTCATTTCATAAACATGATAAATGGGAAATCGCTTAATAAACATGATGTATGGGAACTCGTTTAATAAACATGATATTTTGAAACTTCATTTGATAAGCATGATATATGGAGACTCGTTTAATAAAAACTCTTTTGATGAACTTGATTTGTGTGAACTCTTTTGATAAATATCATATAATATGACAACTCGTTTGATAAACATCATATGATATATGGAAACTCGTTTGATAAACATAATATATGGGAACTCGATTGATAACCATGATATATGGGAATTCGTTTGAAAATATGATATATGAGAACTCGTTTAATAAACATGATATATGGGAACTTCGTTTCATAAGCATGATAAATGGGAAATCGCTTAATAAACATGATATATGGGAACTCGTTTGATAAACATGATATTTTGGAACTTCATTTGATAAGCATGATATATGGAGACTCGTTTAATAAACATGATATATGGAAACTCGTTTGATAAACATGATATATGGGAACTCGTTTGATAAACATGATATGTGGGTACTCTTTTGATAAACATTATTTGTTAGAACTCTTTTGATAAATATCATATGATATGAGAACTTCATTGCATCAGCATGATAAATGGAAACTCGTTTGATAAAAATGATATAAGGGAACTTATTTTGATAAGCTCGATATGTAGAAACTCCTTTGATAAACATGATATGGGAGAACTCTATTGATAAAAATGATATATGGGAAAGCGTTTAACAAACATAACATATGGAATTTTATTAGGTAAACAGAATTGATGGGAACTTGTTTGATAAACATGATATATGGAAACTCGTTTGATAAACATGATATATGGGAACTCGTTTGATAAACATGATATATGGAAACTCGTTTGACAAACATGATATATGGGAACTCGTTTGATAAACATGATATGTGGGTACTCTTTTGATAAACATTATTTGTTAGAACTCTTTTGATAAATATCATATGATATGGGAACTCGTTTGAAAAATATGATATATGGGATCTCGTTTGATAAATATCATATGATATGAGAACTTCATTGCATCAGCATGATAAATGGAAACTCGTTTGATAAAAGTGATATAAGGGAACTTATTTTGATAAGCTCGATATGTAGAAACTCCTTTTATAAACATGATATGGGAGAACTCTATTGATAAAAATGATATATGGAAAAGCGTTTAACAAACATAACATATGGAATTTTATTCGGTAAACAGGATTCATGGGAACTTGTTTGATAAACATGATATATGGAAACTCGTTTGATAAGAATGACTTATGGGAACTCGTTTGATGAACATGATATATGGGAACTTGTTTGATAAGAATGATTTATGGGAACTCGTTTGAAAAATATGATATATGGAAACTTGTTTGATAAGAATGATATATGGGAACTTGTTTGATAAATATGAAGTATGGGAACTTGTTTGATAAACATGATATATGGGAACTCGTTTGATAAACAAGATATATAGGAACTTGTTTGTTAAGCATGATATATGGGAACTCGTTTGATAAACATGATATATGGGAACTCGTTTGATAAACATGATATTGGAACTTGTTTGATAAACATGATATATGAGAAATCGTTTGACAAACATATAATGGGAGAACTCTTTTGATAAAAATGATATACGGGAAATCGTTTATAAAACATGACATATGGAACTTCATTCCGTAAACAGGATATATGGGAACTTGTTTGATAAACATGATATATGGGAACTCGTTTGATAAACATGATATATAGGATATCGTTTGATAAACATGATATATGTGAACTCTTTTGATAAACATGATATATGGGAACCCTTTTGATAAATATGATATATGGGAACCTGTTTGATAAATATGATATATGTGAACTTGTTTGATAAACATGATATATGGGAACTCGTTTGATAAACATGATATATTGGAACTCGTTTGACCAACATGATAAATGGGAAATCGTTTGATAAACATGATATATAGAAACTAGTTTGACCAACACGATATGGGAGAACGCTTTTGATAAACATGATAAATGGGGAAGCGTTTGATAAACATGACATATGTGAACTCGTTTGATAAAGAGCATATGATATTGAAACTCGTATGATTAGCATTACACATGATTATTAAACGTGGCTTAACTCAGTTGAATTTGATAAACAAAGTATGATATCGTAACGTTCTTTGCATCTAAACTCGATCGATAAACATCTTATTCTACGAGAACTAAACTTTTGCTTAGCGTGATGTAAATGAATATTTCTTTGACCTAATCTTGAGGTGATACACCTTTATTTCAAAAAGAAATAGTTTATGCCTTTGGGGAAATCTTGGGAGCCCTGAATTTATCTTTTTTTTCTGTTGCGTGTAAAAGTTTGTTTGAGAGGTCAATTCTTATGAATAACATACCGACATTCATCATTTGCTGTGTGGCTGTTAGACATCAACTTATTACTATTTCATTTACTGATTATCCTCAGTAATTTTAAATCTACCTTAAGTACCCATACAGATAAATACATAAACATTGAAAATAAAGTAATTGTCCAAGATCTTCAAGACAGTTTAGCTGTGAGTTTTAGGGCACTGAATGGATTATTTATATATGGGCTATATCAGTTATGTTGTATGCTCCTTTTTCTTACAGTTATTTTCTTTTTTAACACCCTTAAACGGAAAATAAATAATGAGGACATGGGTAAACTTTAGGAAGATGACACATGGTCAAATGCATTATAAGACCATCTGATTGGAAACCCTTTATTCAAACATTTAACAATTGATTTTTTCAAAGTGATTGCACACCCCTAACAAAGGAAATCACTGTGTTTAATTGTTTTACTCCTGCTTTGCTCTTCCGCAATTTAAGTACCAAAACATATGTTTCATTGTTAAACAAAATTCACACGTCTGTTCATTGTCAAATTCGTGTCCCTTTTTTATTTCATCAGTAGTTATACACACAGGAAGTATTGATTCTTAAAAATAATTATATGAAATTACATGTTAAAAGATGAGCAGCTTTCACCTTTGATAGGACTTCTCCAGTAATAAAGAACAAATGAAAAGAGTTAAATGACAGAGGCAGGCGTATGAGAAACATTTTTTATAAACATACTGTTTTACATAGCAGGCGCCAACCTAAAAACTTAAAACGTATATTGACGTGATCAAAGTATGATGAATCTTGTGTAATACCAGAAGTATCCAAGTGTAAGACACCAAGGTGCAGTTCATGTCAAATGATTATTGAACGTAGAACCTTTATATTTGATAATGGTATGAAATTTACAGTAAAGGATAATATGAATTGTAAAGCAAATAGCGTAATTTATGCAATAAGTTGTTCCGAATGTCCTTTTTTCTCATCGGTCAAACAAGCAATGAACTCAGAACATGCATGAATGAACATACACAACAAACTAAATACGAATCTTTACGAAATCTACATATGTTACTTAATATATTCACGAATGTGCCGGTGATAAATTTAATGTATCACCTTTATATATATTATATATATTGTATATTCATCCGACACTATTCTAAGAGAAAGTGAGGGAGATAATTCCATCGAAATCTTAAAACCTCGTCTCAACAGGTAACATAAAAAATTTGCGCTGGTTTGTCTACCACTCTTGTGTACATAGTGACATTCCGATAGTAGTGTGATGACCAGTATTTGTGACTTCATGACGTTGTTCTTTCGAAATACGTATGAAGAGCTCTGTAAAGGCTGAAATCGGTTAGTTTTGAAGTCGGTCATTGTATCTTATTTTTCTAGGTTCATGTATTTATACGCTGAAGTCGAATGTTAAGGTGTGAGCGGACAAAAGAGTCAGAATTTGTGTGTAATTTACCGATAAACTGTCAAAAGTAAACATTGTTTTGGACTCGATCAAGTGCTCTTTCATTAAGCAACAAGAATTATCGAACTTAGAACATGTCGACATACGTTTCAAGTTCTTAGGTTGGCGTCTACAATGTAAAATAGCTTGTTTATTAAAAATTGTTTCTCATACGCCTGCTACTTTGCTTTAACTCTTCACATTTGTTCTTTATCACAGGAAACATATTACAATTCCGTGGATTGTCTAGTTGACTAAAGCAGTACCTTAAAGCTCAAGTTATCCTACTGAGATAATAGAACATGGTATACAGAAGGCTATTGAAAAGGGACCCTTTACTTCCCGTCTACAAAACCTAAAGGATGAATCAAAGTTAGTTCCTTTTGTTTCTACTTTCAATCCACGGAATTGTAATATGTTTCCTGTGATAAAGAACCGCAGTGTAACCAAAAAGTGTTGACCAACGCCTAGCAGGCTCATCCAATGATGTAGACTTTATTTATTTTACAACAGTAATGAAACATTTTTTTACAACTTATACTAATCACTCTTGTTGGCCCTGATGGAGGTGTCTTACTATGGGAGGAAACCCCGGGCAGGTTACCCCATACCTTTGCACGTGCGATCGGGGAATGGAACCCCGGCCACCTTAGTGAAAGGCAAGTGCGCTATCTACTGCGTCACCAGACCACCCTCATCCAAAGAGTAAGGAAACCTATAGTGGTTGTGGGAGAAAGGTTTGTCTTCGTTGTTTGCAGTCAGAACAAAAACAAGTACATTTTGTCGATGACGTAAAATCAATTTAATCAGATAATGAACATCTAATAAGCATTCAACTTTTAGACGCTCTGATTGGTTATGGATAGTAATCAACTGTTTTCTGTGTTCACTTGTGGCACCTAAAACAAAAACAAAACGAAAACATTTAAAAACAAAAATGGCAAAATGAGGTTTTGGATGTTACCTATAATTCATCATATTGTATGATTGATATACCGGTAAGTGATATTGCTTAAAGTTAAAATTAACAAATAAAGAGTAATTACAAGGCATTTACAATTGGATGAGTTATTGAATATACCATTCACAGATTGTCTATGCTAAACCTCGAATAATCCAAAATCGTAATACAGCAGAATTTGTACCAAGACCCACTTTACACGTAGAGGTTTTTTTTCAATAAGAACATGTAATCTTAAACCCTGTATATTCCAAAGAGAAATAATATGACTATTGTCATCCTGATCGAACTATTATTGAAGTAAAGAGATATATTAGGCATGATGACATACCATACTGATGTTTCTTTGATCTGTTCTACTCCTTCTCAGTTCTCACACTCGCCGTTATGTACAAAGTTAAGATTGCTGTTGAATAAAAAAATATCGAGGTAACATACAAAAGATTTACAATTATATTGTAGGTAAAACATAGTTAAGGTCAATACTATTATTTCTGTTATTTTTTTATTTATCAAATATCTTGGTTTTTGATTTCATATATTTCAAAATCGAAACCCATATTATAGATATGTCAATAGCACCATATCATATTCAATAATATATAGCAAACTAAAACAAGAAGCGTATCTCTGTGACTCTGCTGAGCACTTACTGGCATTCCATCTCTTCGTTGGTATCGAATGTAATACCATACTCGGCGCAAACTTCGGTTCCATCATTTGTATCCGCCAGCCCTTCTAGGCATTTCTACAAAGTGACGTGATCCAAAATAATTCAAATTATTGATACAGATTATATGTGCTTAGTAAACAAGGGGTTATACTTTGAGATATTTTATTTACTATACTATACCTTTAAAGATAGCAACTATTCTCGACTGCACATTGAAAATATTGTCAAGTTACTAAATTTCAAAAGTGCAACACAATATCAGCATTTGCTGAAATGGTTTCCAATTGATATAATTCTTTAATAATTGAAATATTTTATAAGTACAAGTTCAAGGCTGTGTACATTAACTTCGATATAAATATAGCCTTTTCAACAGTTTGTACACGTTACCTCAATGTTATCACAAGTGTCATGACCCTCTACTTCGTCTCCCCTGAAGTGAACAAAATAAATATATCTCATTTTATTCCAAAATGACTCAATAGAGAAATACATTAAACGTTGATATTGCTTCATCCTCAATACTACCTGGGTTACCTTCACCTACTCTCTGTGCTTCCATGGAACATGTCATAGCAAAATCGAAAGTGAGTACCACCTTGTGAATGATACAAGAAGACTAGTATAGTTCTTTGATGCACATCAAAAGAATCTCGCTTGAGCGTTACGGTAAAACTGAATGGCTTTAAAGTCGGGTGTCACCCCTCTTGAATCTTCAAAGGACAGGTATCTTCCTAGCGATTGGTCAGGTGTTGTACTCAAGACCAATCAAAAAGCTATGTTCGTGAATTCAATGTTGCTATGACATATTCCAGGAGTCGAGAGAGCGTATGTCATCGTAATCCCTTGAGTATCGAGATTGGTATTACTCGAATGAGTTGCCCGTTTCATATTATAATTCAGTGACTAAATGAATTTACAAATATGTATCATTTTACACCAGTAATTTAACAGAGTAGAACTCTGTGAAATAAACAGTATCTCCTACTTTATATCCGAGTTGCTCAATTGTAACTTATACCGAATTTTTTATTGTACATTACCGTGACTCGAGTGTTACATTCACAATAAATATACATAGTACAGAAAAGCTCAGAAGTTGTTGAAATCGTTTCCTACAAATGTGTAATTACATTACTACATCCCTAAGGCCGAGTTACATTGTATATACTCACGCACACTTGAGCTGACAGAGGTTGCCGTATGTCCGTTCCTCTCCACACCACGGGTCGTATTCGTCATCACAGTCACACTAGACCGGTACAGGTACGTTTATATGTAATCACATTACCCATTTCTTATCGTTTTATTAATAACTTATTTTTTATTGAGTTCTTATACTTTCCAATTAATCAAGTTATTTTTCATTGTCCTATTTTTTTCTAATATCCAAGACATTCTAACCAGTATTCATTAAGTAATGTAAACATGGGCTATTACTTTGTTAGACGTCACTGTATTTGTAATAATATTAAATTTGTAACTTTGATCGATTATATATGCTTTAAATTCCTCAGTTATATTAAATTCCTCAATGATGTATTTTTTATTATTTTTAGTTGGTACAATTTACAAGAAACATGAGTAATATGATTTTGTATTTGAAAATAATATCAAAAGCCAAATATATGGTTGATTATCTTACCGAAGGTTTTCCGTTGACAACTACGATCACAACCAACAAAGCGAACAAGGTACGGGGCATCATGACACTATAAAGAAAATTGCAGTGTTGCCCTTTAAAAGTGCCAGCAAGCGACAATAGGGATCAAAGAGAGTGATGATAAATTAAGTTACAAGCCAACAAAAGAAATATAAAAAGAGGAGCAATATATACCTAAATTACAATAACAACTATCTAGGTAGTATTTCTTACTAAAGTAAATATGATTCTTTTACGAGTATATGTAAATGTTAACATGTATATTACGTTACACTTGTTTCTAAGGACGCACACACACACACACACACTCACACAAACTGTATTAGGTATACTTTAGAAATGTAAACATGTCTGTTAATTACGTTTGTAAAATTAAAACAAATGTAAACTATCAGCACATAAGTTGTTGTGTTTTGGGTATTTTAAGTAAATATGGATTTTGGTATCGCTTGTGAAATGTTTACTGATATGAAATGAAAACAGGTATGTTAGTTACTCTAATGAAATGAAAACCGGTATGTTAGTTACTCTTATGAAATGAAAACAGGTATTTTAGTTACTCTAATGAAATGAAAACCGGTATGTTAGTTACTCTTATGAAATGAAAACAGGTATGTTAGTTACTCTAATGAAATGCAAACAGGTATGTTAGTTACTCTTATGAAATGAAAGCATGTGTGTTAGTTACTCTAATGAAATGAAAACAGGTATGATAGTTACTCTTATAAAATGAAAACAGGTATGTTAGTTACTCTTATGAAATGAAAACAGGTATGTTAGTTACTCTTATAAAATGAAAACAGGTATGTTACTTACGCTTGTGGCAGGTACAACAATTAGCAACGGCTAACAATGCAGTGTGACAATCAAATAGCAAGTACTCTGGCTATTTTATAATAAATGGAGACCAATCAGAATCTGTTCTGTAATGTAACGAATTGAAGAAGGCGGGGTTCCCTGGTGTGTGCGACATTAACGAAATATTTCTATATGAAGTGTCAATTACTGCAATCGATTAAAGAGGCTTTAACTGGGCGTGTTGACGTTTATGAATAGATGTTTGATGAGGTCTTCTTCTGCTTTTTATTGAAATTTATCACCGATTGAAAAGGTCATATTTCTGACATTAAGCCTGTATTTAATGCACGTTAAAGCGAAACAGAATATGTCGAAATGATAACAAAGATGTATATATATATATATGTACCTTGTTAGACGAAAACATAAATATATCACAATTGAGGGGATTTATAACAGATGTATTAATGTCATGAAGTACGCGTGCTAGCGAAACTGCTTTTGACAATAAATATCTTCTTGTTTTTTATAATGTGATGATAAACGATCTCTATTAAACAAATAAAAAGCTGCGAGGAATTTTATTTAGTGCATCTATCGTTATCAAAGAACACCTTGTATTGAATATACACGTATGTATACAAAATGTATTATATAAATGCGCATCGACCATTCAATCATGGAATAGTTTAATAAACTAATTAAAGAAATCGACCTATTGTAAATAATTTTATCTTTAAAAAACACTTTTATGGTAGCAGATTTGCTAATGCCTTCATATGAATTGTACTTTCTGCCTTTATGTTTCTCTGTTCTCACTACATATAGATTATTCTATATGTTGTCTTAGCGATTTTGAAAGAAATTATATTTCCTATGTTAATTTTGTCAACGTAAAGCAAAATATAAAAAAAGTATATCTTTTCTCAGAAAATGTCTTTAAACTTAGCAGTGCTGAACCAAACTACTCATCTATACATGTATATAAGCAATTAATATTTAATACAGACAAAATGAGCAGACAATATAATCATTTAAATATGTGATGATACAACGTAAATAATACTCATTAGAAATTAAAACTTGATTTATCGGGCTGTACGCACCGACATAACACTATGTAGAAGACAGTAACAGATGCATTCGCACGTAGTAAGTGTCAATTGTTATACATAAATGAATATTAGACTAAGGACGCTGCTCCTAGTAGCTTCTAAGACAGAAATGACACTATCTTAAGTCTGAGGCATAATAATTTTTGCGTATGTCCTTTTGCATTTATAACATTGGATTTCTTATTTTATTAATCAGCATTGCATCATGCTTTGTTTATTAAGCCATTGCATCTGATATGAAATACGCAATTTCAAACAGAAATTGTGATAACTTCTGTAAACTTACCTTAGATCCTTTTCGCAAACTAGTTCCTGTTTTGTGTCTTATTTCCGGTGTGGTTCTATCGGGCGTGCTATGTTTCACAATAAGCATTATTCCGACTGTCGCAGTAACTCGATATCTTGTTTATTTGCAGTGATAACGAAACTACGCATTATATATATATGATAAACGAAACTACGCAATATATATATATATTTATTTAGTGCATCTATCGTTATCAAAGAACACCTTGTATTGAATATACACGTATGTATACAAAATGTATTATATAAATGCGCATCGACCATTCAATCATGGAATAGTTTAATAAACTAATTAAAGAAATCGACCTATTGTAAATAATTTTATCTTTAAAAACCACTTTTATGGTAGCAGATTTGCTAATGCCTTCATATGAATTGTATATATATATATGTATTTATGCGCAAGTATTTTAAGACCATTATTCTAAAACAAACACTTAATTCACAGTTATTGGGTTGATGGCCACATATTTTTTCAATAATACACACAACCAGCTGGCAATAACATGTACCAATGATCATATCTGAAAACTCAGGCAAAGACTGGTATCTCCAGCTGTATGCCCACCAGCATGGGGACCGGACAAAACAGCAACAAGATAGGACCGTTCCCTGGAACACCAGGCGAACACAACCCTTGTGCAAAGCACGCCCTGGTCAAAGCAGTTGGCTATTAACCAAGATGATGGCCCCATGGATCATTGGATCTATCCATCTATTGCCAGTGTTATCTCCCCGTTTATTATTACATTACCACCGAATTATGTAAGTATGTCCCTTGGGAAGACCAAGCCGCCCTATCCATGATACATGTACCACCTCAATAAGATAGGGTATTTGCTTATTGAAACATGCTATGTTGCCAACTTGCCAGAATTCCGCCACACAGTAAGATAAGCTTAATGCCCCAATCTGGCAATCAATTCTAAGGCTCTGGAATGTTGGGGGTTTTTTTTCGTTTTTTAATAAGCTACAGGATAATGAACAGCAAATCGGAAGACACTATCAAAATAATAACCATCAAGTTTAAATCCCTATAAATTGAAATCTTGTGGCGATATGGGCAACAACTGAAAAGCAGACATGATTTCAGATTTTGCTAATAATGCCCCGCTGCATAAGTTTTGGATTAATTCAATAGCAGCATCAAATTTTGTATCAATACCAGAATTGACAGAATTTTCCTTATAATAAGATATACATGTATATAAATGATGAATTAATCGAAACTCCCCAGGGGTACTTTTTTAATCAAGTCCAAAAAGGGGAATCCTCAAATCAGGTAATGGCTTTTCCTCAAATGGATTTGCCACTCTCCCTACATCTTTCCCCTTGTAAACTTTCTAGAAGTCGTTTAAAGTTGTTCAAGACAATTGACCCCAGTGACCTTGAATAGGGACAAAAGTCATTCATGCCAAGATCCTTTTGGCCAAATATCATCACCCTGGACCTTTTGGTTATACGGAAGAAGTCGTTTAAAGGTTTTTAAGACAATTGACTCTATTGACCTTGAATATGAGTGAAGGTCATTTGTTTGAACAAACTTGGTAGCATGAACATCCTTCTGGCCAAATATCATCACCCTGAACCTTCTGGTTATACAGGAGAAGTCGTTTAAAGGTTTTTAAGACAATTGACCCCTGTGACCTTGAATATGGATGGAGGTCATTCATTTGAAAAAATATGGTAGCCAGTCATCCCAGCATGCTTCTGGCCTAATATCATCATCCTAGACATTTTGGTAATTCAAAAGAAGTCATTTAAAGATTTTTAAGACAATTGATTCCTTTGATCTTGAATATTAGAGAAGGTCCTTTGTTTGAACAAACCTCTGGTAGCCCTTCATGGCAACATCCTTCTGGCAAAATATCATCACTCTGGACCGTTTGGTTATACAGAAGAAGTCGTTTAAAGGTTTTCAAGACAACTGACCCCTGTGACAATGAATATAGACGGAAGTCAGTCATTTGAACAAACTTGGTAGCCCTTTGTCCAAGCATGATACTGGCCAAATATCAACACCTAGACTTCTTGATTTTTTAAAAGAAATTGTTTAAAGGTTTAAACATATTAGACCCCTGTGACCTTGAATATGGGCGAAGGTCATCCATTTGAACAAACTTGGTAGTGCTTCATCCTAACATAATATTGGCCAAATATCATCAGTCTGGGCCTACTGGTTATTCAGCAAAGTTGTTGAAAGTTTTTAACAAATTTGACTCCTGTGACCTTGAAAATAGGCAAAGGTCATTCATTTAAACAAACTTGGTAGCCCTTCAAACCAGCATGCTACTGGCCAAATATCATCAGCCTGGGCCTCTTGGTTATTCAGAAGAAGTTGTTTAAAGTAAAAAGTTGACGCCGGACGGACGCCGCACCATGCCATAAGCCCTTCGGGCCAGGTGTGCTAAAAATATGAAAAAGATTAATTTCTTTGCGACAGTTGATTTCCAAACAGAGGTACAACCTAATATATGTATGATGATGCCATTTTGCAGACAACAGATCTAACACCATAAACTAAAAGATCATCCTTAGACACGGCAGGCAAAGAGTGCCACTGAGAAACATCTCAAAAGCAGTAAAAGCACTTTATATTTACCCACATTGATTTTTTTAAACTTGATCGGTCAGCTTTAATGTTGCCATGATATGGACCAAAAACTTCTTGATCAGCTTTACAAACGAGCACACGAGAGCACGAACCCTGTTTCTTTTTCTTCTGCAAACTTCGTTGAACAAAATAACAAAATTTGGTTCGCATCATATCAGGATAATTCCAGGCATGTTTCAGAAAATCCTACCACTAGAATTTGAGAAGTTCAAAATGTGGCGTTTGCTTGCACAAAATGACAAGTACGATGAAATTTGTCGTCCCGTTTCTGACCAATATATATATATATATATAGTAGATAATAAATAAATAAGTCCTTGCGAATGAAAATATAGAATAAAAACAAATTTTTCAGTTCGTCCGCTAGGCCTTTCTGCCTTCTAGGGCTTCTTCAGGCGGATTCTGAATATATATATATATATATATATATCAAAACGTAACTCGTTTTAACGTTTCATTAAAATAACACGCAGTTAACGTGTCTTTAGCTTTCGAGTCAACTCATAAAAAAAAAGAATAAAATATGAGTTTTATTAATCATTTGATACACAACTATATAATTCACAATTTGGCATCACATGTACTTAAAATATAAACAGGGTCTAATCGAGCTACATAATTTCATTTTCAAACATTGGAAAGAAAGATGACCAACTGCACCACGTTTAACGGCATACATGTATCTTGGTCAGTTCTGCAACGGATAAAACTTGGCTCAGTTGACTTAACCTCTGCCAATTGATCCGTTCTGTCCGAATTTACGACAATTATTTCGCCTTTTACCTTTCAAAACTTACTTACAAGACACAAGTAGTCTTGTTAATTCTAAAACAAAACAACATTTACCTCGGAAATTAAGATTTTTTTTTTCTACGATACACTTTAAGACAGAAAATAAAATCAGGACATGTGTACTCCTTAGAAGGAAGACTAACGATCAAATTCGTGATTACATAAGACCATCTGATGGCAATCCCTTTATTTGAACATTTAACAATTGAAATATTTCCATGTGATTGCAACGCCACCTACATAGGTGTTTGTTTAAATTGCATTACTCATACTTTATTCTAAGTTCGAAGTTACACGTCTGGTCATTGCCAAATTCGTTTGCACCATATTTTTTCGTTAGGTTATATACACACAGATAGCATTGTTAATTCTAAAGGATGTTTTATATATATGTTATTACATGTAAAAAGATTAAATGTTCATGTGAAGTGGATAATCATAGAAAAATATTATATATCGACAGACTTCAAAACTATCGGTGTTCACGCTTCACAGGGCTTCTCGAGTTTATAAAGAACAAATGTAAAGAATTGAAGCGAAGAAGCAGGTATATGAGAAACATTTTGATAAGCATCGTAGGCGATGAGTGTAATCATTCTTGGGTAACACTAGGTGATTCCCAGTGAAAAACACCAAGGTGCGGTACATGTCTAATGATTATTGAACGTAATACTTTTATATATTCCGTCTTTGCGTATTGCAGAGTTATCTTCTCTTGGGAGCAGGTATTGATCGTTACGTCACTTGTTTGTGAGAGTAATGCCATCAATTTTTGAGAAAACGACGTAATTTTCTCACACAAACCAATGACGTAACAATCAATACCTGTCGTGATTTTTCTTTGCATCGGTCGACCCAGCAATGAACTAAGAACACGCTTGAGTGAACATAGACAACAAACTGAATACGAATATTTACGAAATCTACATATGTTAATAAATATATTCGTGAATATGCCGGTGATAAAATAAATGTATTACTTTTATATCAATTATATTGATCAGACACTATTCGAGAGAAAAGGAAGAAGATAATTTTATAGAATTATTAAAACCTAGTCTCAAACTCTGCGCATGAAACTATGAGGTCGCAGTGGCAGTTGACGTTACAAAGCACTGTCATCATTAGAAGATTGACCAATGAGTCGGGAGAAAGGAAACCTACAGTGGTTGTGGGAGAAAGGAAACCTACCGCGGTTGTGGGAGAAAGGAACCCTACAGTGGTTGTGGGCGAAAGGAAACCTACAGTTGTTGTGGGAGAAAAGAAACCTACAGTGGTTGCGGGAGAAAGGAACCCTACAGTGGTTGTGGGTGAAAAGAAACCTACAGTGGTTGTGGAAGAAAGGAAACCTACAGAGGTTGTGGGAGAAAGGAAACTTACAGTGGTTGTGGGAGAAAGCAAACCTACAGTGGTTGTGGAAGAAAGGAAACCTACAGAGGTTGTGGGAGAAAGGAACCCTACAGTGGTTGTGGGAGAAAAGACACCTACAGTGGTTGTGGGGGGAAGGAAACCTACAGTGGTTGTGGGAGAAAGGAAACCTACAGTGGTTGTGGGAGAAAGGCTTTTCTTCGTTGTTTGCAGTCAGAACAAAAACAAGAACATTCTGTCCATGATCTAAAATTACTTTAATCAGATAATAATCATTCAATTAGCATTTATATGATTGACGCTCTGATGTATTTTGTGTAGTAATCACAAGTTTCCTGTGTTCACTTGTGTCACCTAAAACAAAACAACAAAAAAAACATTTCTGAAAAAATGGCAAAATGAAGTTTTCGATGTAACCTGTATACCGGTAAGTGATATTGTTTAAGTTAAAACAACAAATGAAGTACAATTATAAGGCATGTAAAATGAATTGTATAAATCATTGAATGTTACCATACGCAGATTGTTGAACCCAAAAAAAACTGCGAATATTACGAAACCGAATACTTGTACAAGGACCTATCATACATATGATGTTATGGCCATTAAGAATGGGTAATCTTAAACCCCGTCTGTCACAGAAATGGTATGACTATTGTCATCTGACGATTTCCTGATCAAACTATAATTAAAGTAAAGTAATATCATATTAGGCATGATGACATACCATAGTGATGTTTCATTGATCTGTTGTACTCGCTTCTCCGTCACACTCGCCATCATGCACAAAACTCAAATTGCTGTTGAAAAAAAAATATCGAGGTACCAAACAAATATTTATAACAACATTTAAAGTAAATAATTAAATTTCAGGACAATAAGAGCATTTTTGTTATTTATTTATTAAATTCCTGTTGTTTTTTATTTCTTATATTTTTAAGTCCAAACCCATATTATAAATATGTTGAAGGGACAATTTAGTGAAGTAAGTTTTTTTAATAACCTCAAAATCAAGTCGAAACTGAAAATATATATCTCCTTACGAAAGTTTACGTAGTTTATAATGACCCGACCTGATGCCAACGTCCAGTGGGGTCAGTTTTATCTTTTGGGAAAGCCGGTGATAACAGTTTTCACAACCGAAATAGCGCAATATCCGGGCCTTTCAGTGAGAAGTAAACATGTACGGTACTACGCTGTCGAGCGATAAAACAGTGTCTGCAGTTATGTATCTGAGTTCCCCCATAATACATTCTTGAATTACACAATACATCGCAAGTAAAAATTATAAATATCATAATATATTCCTCTAATCAGATATTTCTGTTCACATTTGGATTTGAATAAGAGCGAACAGGTTCAATTAGAGCATTCACGCACTGAGAGCGTTCCGCAGGGAGAATTTCAAACCGCAGAAAGTACGATATCAATAGATCACTCGATCATTTATAACGATGTTTGAGCTTAAGATGATGTTGGAAGATGATTTTGATTCAGAATAAATGCATATACTTGTTTTCCAGAGATGCTAGGTGAATAAAGCGAAAGGTTCCTTCCTCGTCTGGAATTCACCGACAGCTGCTGCTAAAACCTACGGCTGTACAATTAAGGATTTCTCCATTATGGATTAAAAACGCCAAGAAAACATTGTCTCTTGTAAATTTATCGACATGAATTAGTCATAGGGAGTATCAAACTATATAATCATGAATAGTTTTGTGACAAGGTTATAAAAAAGCTTACTTCACTAAATTGTCCCTATCATATTCAATATATATACCAAACAAAAAAAAAACAAGCGTATCTCGATCGGCTATCTCCGCTGAGCACTTACTGACATTCCATCTCTTCGATGCTATCAAATGTAATACCATATTCGGCGCAAACTTCGTTTTCAGAAGGTGGTTCCGGATACGCTTTAAGGCATTCCTACAGAGTGACGTGTTCCAAAATAATAAAAATCATTGATACACATACTTTGTATACAAAAGTTTATCACAATCATCGCTCATCAATAAAACTTTAACCTTTAAAATGTTCTATTAATTATATTGCAACTTCTTCAAAACTACACTACACATTTATAGATAGCAAAAAATCTAAACAGTAAATTTAAATCATTGCCAAGAATCTACTTGTAAAAGGGCACCAAAATACCGGTATCTGCCTAATTGTGTTTCAGTTGATGTGATGTAATAATTATTGAATTTTTTTTTTGATTATTATAATTAATATTATGTATTAATTAATTCAGTCTGTGTACACTTACTTAGAATATAAATACAGTCATTTCAAAAGTTCATCTTTCATGTCACGTTACCTCAATATTCTCACAAGTGTCATGCCCTTCTATTTCGTCTCCACTAAAGTGAAAACGGAAACAACAGTTTGACTCGATAGTGTTATAAATACGTTCTTGTAAATGAATTATTAACGAAATACATAACCCGGAAATATTACTTTTATGAGTCATCCGTATCATATTATAATTCCATGACTAAATGAAGTTATACATGTTCTTATTCAATATAGTAATATATATATGGTCTATAACCTATAATAATTCAATAGAGAAACGCATATCTATATTTTACATAATAGCGAGTAAATAAACGGACACATATCCTCCTGTATTACACTATAATGACTCAGTTACATCCTTACATATCTTCTATTTTATATCATATTGACTCAATAAAGCAATCTGTATCTCCTATTTTACACCGCAGTGACTATACATTTGTATTATAGCTTATAATGCATTTAACACATGGTTCTTTTTTTACCAAGCCGCGACGCAATAAAGTAATGCATAACTCCTATTTCATATTACATTGACTCAATATAGTAAACCGTAGCTCCTATTTTACATCCGCGTAACTCAATTATACCCTTATAAAATAATTCTCATTTACATTACTTTGATTCAACAGAATGTTACTCATCTCTTATTTTACATTTAATTGAATCAATACAGTAAACAAATCTCATATTTTACATTTTTAACTTATTATTTATTTATTTTAAACACATCATACTCTATATAACAATACCATGTATATACAGTAATATGTATTCCCATTCTACACCATAGTAAGAAACATATACCACACTTCATCAGTTACTCATTATATAGACTTATTTCCCATTTTACACCATACTGGGTCAATAATTAGAGAGGGACTTATCTCCCATTTTACACCATACTGGGTCAATAATTAGAGATGGACTTATTTCCCATTTTACACCATACTGGGTCAATAATAAGAGTGGGACTTATTTCCAAATTAACGCCATACTGGGTCAATAATTAGAGTGGGACTTATTTCTCATTTTACACCATACTGGGTCAATAATTAGAGATGGACTTATTTCCCATTTTACACCATACTGGGTCAATACTTAGAGTGGGACTTATTTCACTTTTTACACCATACTGGGTCAATAATTAGAGTGGGACTTATTTCCCATTTTACTCTATACTGGGTCAATAATTAGAGTGGGACTTATTTTCCATTTTACATCATACTGGGTCAATAATTAGAGTGGGACTTATTTTCCATTTTACACCATACTGGGTCAATAATTAGAGTGAGACTTATTTCCAAATTAACACCATACTGGGTCAATAATTAGAGAGGGACTTATCTCCCATTTTACACCATACTGGGTCAATAATTAGCGAAGGACATATTTCCCATTTTACACCGTACTGGGTCAATAATTAGAGTGGGACTTATTTCCCATTTTACACCATACTGGGTCAATAATTAGAGAGGGACTTATTTCCAAATTAACACCATACTGGGTCAATAATTAGAGAGGGACTTATTTCCCATTTTACACCATACTGGGTCAATAATAAGAGTGGGACTTATTTCCAAATTAACACCATACTGGGTCAATAATTAGAGTGGGACTTATTTCCCATTTTACACCATACTGGGTCAATACTTAGAGTGGGACTTATTTCACTTTTTACACCATACTGGGTCAATAATTAGAGTGGGACTTATTTCCAAATTTACACAATACTGGCTCAATAATTAGAGTGAGATTTATTTCCCATTCAACACCAAACTGACTCAATATATAGAGTAAGACGTATCTCCAAGTTTACATCAAATCCACAAGAAATATTTTAAATGTATAAAATATCTAATAACAATGAATCTAAGGATGTGTATACATATTCACAATTTCATAATCTCGTTAAACAATTAATAAACTACAGAAACACTAAGAAATTGTTCCATACGTATCCGTAATCACATTCTTGCATTGTCAAACTATTGTTTAACTTTTCCGCAATACAGGTTATACTCACGCACACTTGAGCCAACAGAGGTTGCTGTATGTCCCCCCTTCCTCTCCACACCATGGGTCGTATTCAGCAGTACATATACACTAGAACGGTACACGTACGTGTATATATATACAATAATATGTTTGTTATCATTATTGGTTTCTTAATAACCTATTCTGTATTAGTACTTGTACTTACCAATATATCAAATTGTTTTTCATTTGTATCATTTGCTTTTTTTCATATCCGAGATAATACAAACAGGTACTCATTAAATAATGTTTATAAAGCATAACTAAATAATGAGCTATTACCTCCTTAGACGTCATTGTATTTGTTATAATGTTTAATTTGTCACTTTGAACGATTATTTAGGCATTCAATTCCCCAATGTTCATTATTTATACTTGATACAATTTACAAGAAAAAATGTATGTATGAGTTATATGTTTTTTTATTTGAAATAAATATCAAAAGCCAAACATATGGTTGGTCAATTATCTTACCGGATCTTTTCCGTTGACAACTACGATCACAACCAACAACGCGAACAGGGTACGGGGCATCATGACACTATAAAGAAAATTGCAGTGTTGCCCTGTTAAACTGCCAGCAAATGGCAATGGAGATCAAAGAGAGTGATAATAAATTGAGTTATAGGCCAACACAGCAGAAACAAGAAGAGAAATATATATCTTAATTATGCTAATAAACAACTAGGTATTACTTCTTATAAAATTGTTCTATTACGAGTAGATATAAACGTTAACATGTATTTAACTTACCACTTGTTTCTAAGCATGCAAACAATAATATCTGAATTATTTACACCTGAGAAATGAAAACATGACCGTTACTAACGCTTGTGTAATGTGAAAAATTGCGCTTGGCAAATGTCAGCACACGTAAAATATAAATACATAGGTTAGTTACACTAATGAAATGAAAACATGGATGTAACTTCATCTTCTGAAATGAAAACATGAACGTTACTCTAATGAAATAAAATATGTATGTTAGTTACTCTTATAAAATGAAAAAATGTATGTTACTTACTCTTATGTAAATGAAATCACGTCAGATACTCTCAGGAAATGAAAACATGTACGTTACTCTAATGAAATAAAGTATGTATGTTAGTTACTCTTATAAAATGAAAAAAATGTATGTTACTTACTCTTATGATATGAAAACATGTCAGTTACGCTAATGAAATAAAACATGTATGTTACTTACTCTTTAATATAAAAACATGCAAGTTACGCTAATGAAATAAAACATGTATGTTACTTACTCTTATGAAATGAAAATGTGTATGTTACTTACTGTTATGAAATGAAAACATGTAAGATACTCTAATGAAATAAAACATGTATGCTACTTACTGTTATGAAATGAAAATATGTAAGTTACGCTAATGAAATAAAACATGTATGTTACTTACTCTTTAATATGAAAACATGTAAGTTACTCTAAGGAAATAAAACAGGTATGTTACTTACGCTTGTTGTAGGTTCACAGTAAGCAATGCAGTGTGTTAATCAAATAGTAAGTCCTGTGGCTATTTTATAACAAATGGAGACCAATCAGAATATATTGTGGAGCGTAACGAATTGAAGAAGGCGGGGTTCCCTAGTGTGTGCGTGTGCGACATTAATGAACTATTTCTACATAAAGTGTCAATCTCTGGCGTGTTGATGTTAATGAATAAATGTGATAGGAGGCCTTCTTATGCTTTCTATGGAAATATATCATCGAATGCAAAGGTAATGATATCTCTGCAGTCAAGCCAGAAATTACGTTTGTATTTGATGCACGTTAAAATAAAACAGACAATGTTGAAGTCTTCTCAGATTATGTAGACATCTTAACAAAAGTCTGCGTAAGACGAAAACAGAAATATATCATTTCATTTCAAATCAATCTTATTGTATTCAAAAACACAATTGGATTAGGCACAGGCATTGCCTATAAAACCCCTTTCCTCAGAAAATACACACATTTCATACATTCATATATACATATATATAGAGAGAGAGTATTATAGAGAAGATGTAGTATATGTTCAAATTAATAGGAGAATACTAGACCCATTTAATACATGTTCACAGAAAATAATAATTAGAATATCATAGATTTTAATTAATATAGTCTATTTACTTCAGTTATTAATAGCCTAGTGTTTGGTTGGAGGCACTTCAAAGACACTGTCACTATACACAGTGCCATCCTTCCCAATTACACCAGAGTTATTGATATAAAATAGCAAATACAAACACATTGTAATATAATTTTTAGTATAGTTTAAGTTAAAATCTTCCAGATTTGTTAATAAACTCCAGAACACATGAGAGAATAAATTGATTTATTTCACTGCTAAGGTTCATATCACCCTTAGTGAAAGTAACAGTATTTAAGATGATGTTGTCAATTTCGTTATAATTAGATAACGCATTGAATAAAACCTGTCCTTCATCTATATATTTGGGGCAATTGAGGAAGAAGTGATTTGCATCTTCAATAATATAACCACAGTCACATTTAGGGTTATCTGTAAGATGATCATTATATAAATCTGATTTTTATTGGCTGACTTTATTACGTAGTTGACATAATGTTATATTCAACTTCCTGGAGCCACCGTATTTAAAAATATTCGTACAGTTAGATGGTTGCAAAATGTGTGTGCTTTCCTTAAGTAATTCCAGCTTTAACTGGCTCAATGAAGTGAGTTTTGGAAAAATACAGTCTGGCCTATTCCATAGAGACATCATTCTAGGAAAAAAGCTATTTTTATACACGTTGGTTCTGCACAAGGGAACAATAAAGTTTCTATGATGTCTAAGGCGAGGATTAATATCATTATTAAAATATGGTAAAATACAATCATAAAGATGGTCAGGACAGTCATGCTGCAGTATCTTGAAAAATAATATACATTGGTAATTATCACGTCTTATTTTTAGTTTATCTACACCAACTTCCTTATATATTAAGTTATGACTTGTACCTCTTCTCAAACCTGATATAATTCTGAGACATTCTAATTGGACTGATTCCAATAAGTCACTTTCACCCTGGGTGCAATTATTCCACACAGCACAAGCATATTCAAGTGTTGGTCTTATAAAAGATTTATAAATTATTTCAAGAGATTTTCTATCTAGCTTGTGTTTGAGCATTCGCATTATTTGTAGTTTTGTACAGCTTTTTCCATATATATAATTAACTTGATCAGACCATGATCCACGACTATTAAAAAGCAAACCAAGATGTTTATGATTTTTGACATTTATAACGACACTATTTGAGAATACCAAATCTGGATGAGATGTCTCAGAATTATTTTTTATTAGACATTAGTTATGATTCAGTTTTACTTGGCTTAAATGATATTCCCCATTTATCAGCCCAGAGAGACATTCTCCTTAAATCCTCATTAAGAATATCTGCAGCATGTCTGCCATCACCATCTATCAAAACGTAAAGAAAAGTGTCATCAGCAAAGAGTTTGACATGGGAGTGGAGTTCATCTTCTAGGTCATCAATAAATATTAAAAATAAATAAGGCCCGAGAACCGAGCCTTAGGATACACCAGCTTTTAATGTTTGTAAATTTGACTTGTATCCATCTATTGATACCCTTTGTTGTCTATCAGTAAGATAGCAATGAATCCAGTTCAAAACGTCGTCACAAATTCCATATTTCTTCAATTTGTAAATCAATCCACTGTGCCAAACCCTGTCAAAAGCTTTGCTGATGTCACAAAATACTATCCTTGCCTCTTTTCCTTGATCAAGTTGTTTTGAAGCTTCATCATATAAATATATTAATTGGTTAACTGTGGAGTCATTGGGAAGGAAGCCAGACTGATTTTTTGATATAACATTATTCTCGGATAGAAAATTAAAGAGATGTTTAAAAACTATTTTTTCAAGACTTTTACTAAATAATGATGTGACAGAGATTGGTCTATGGTTACTGGGGTCACCTCTTCCTCCATTGCCCTTATATATTGGGGTAACATTAGCACACTTCCAGATATTAGGTATGCAACCAGTGGATATGGATTTGTTAAAAATTAACAGTAAGGGCTTTACAAGAGAGTCAGCAATACCTTTAATAAAATAAGGGGGAAGTTTTTTTATATTAATAAGTTGGAGCTGATCATGAACATCCTGTTCAGTGATAATAATGGTAGATAATTTTTCTTGTGAGATAGGACAATTAGGAGGAATGTCAAGGTCAGTTTTGTCAGAAGTAGAGACAGAGGTGAAATATGAGTTAAAAGATTCTGCTTTATCCACAGGATGTGATTTAAGTTCACCATTTATTACAAGAGGAGCATCATTGTTTGATTTATTGTTAATGTTCATAATAGACTTCGCCTCGCATTGCAGTGGGAATGCCCCTGAACCGTTCTGTCTGTATTGATTTTGAAGTTTGAGTAGATACTTTTGCTTAGGTTCTCTTACAAGGTCAATAACTGTGTTTCGCATATTTCGTATAAAAGTCATGAAGTTCGTATGTTAGCGTAGCTTCTTTTGACAATAAATCTCTTCTTGTTTTCACTACTGTTATCCATAAATGTTCAACAGTTTTAGAAGTGCGTTCTCACCTTACATGTAAGCTAGCATATTAATGAAAACCCCATTTTTGGCAAAATATTCACATATTGCATACATCGTAAGGACACGCTGTCTTATTTGCTGACATTTACCGACAGTATGATTTTAATGGTAGCCATTATCATTAAATAATCAGGGACTTTCTGTCCATGACCATTTTCTTTATAAATCAAGTTGGTGTGAAAATAGCAAGCTGAATAATAAACAGTCTCTACGACAAAAAAGTCTTGAGACTTTTTTTGAGAAATTATATTTAGTGCATATTTCATCATCATAGAACACCTTGTATAGAATCTACACGTTTGTATACAAAATGTATTCAATAAACGTGCCTCTCCCAACCAATAATGGAAATCGTTTAATAAACTGATTTAAGCAATCAATCTATTAGAGATAATTTACGTACTAATAATCCTTATCGTTCAAACCCGCTGTTATGGTAACAGATTTACTAATACCTTCATATGAATTGTACTTTACTGCCATTTATTTTTCTGTTTTCACTGCATATAGATTATTCTAAATATTGGCTTTGCACTTTTGAAAGAAATTACATTTTCTTTGTCAATTTTGTTAACTTAAAGCAAGATAAACAAAAGTCTGTTTTTTTCTCAGCAAATTTCTTTAAACTTAGCAGAGCTGAACCAAACCATGCATCTTAACATGTATATACGCCATTAACAATTAATACAGACAAAATGGGCAGACAATAAAATCATTTAAATAGGTGGTGATACAACGTTAACAAAATTCATCAGAAATAAAAACGACTTGATTTATCGCGCTGTACGCTACGATATAACACTATGAAAACACAGAACAGATGCATTCGCATGTAGTAAATGTCAATTGTTATACATAAATGAATAAAGACGGGTTTTTTTGTATCTCCTTTTTTCACATTTACAGCAATGTCCCGTACCTGGTAGCTTCTAAGACAGGAATGACACCGTCTTGAGTCTGAGGCATGTGAATTCTTCCATTTATGATATTGGAGTTTTCCTTTATTAATCTTCATTCCATCATATGCTTTGTTTTATTAACTAAACCATTGAATCTCATTCAAAATACGTACTTTTAAACAGACATTGTGGTAACTTCTTTAAATCATATTCGCCAACTAGGTCCTGTTTTGTGTGTGATTCCTGGTGTGGTCCTATCGGGCGTGCTATGTTAACCATTACTCAAATTGTCGCAGTAACTTGATACCTTACTTTTTTAAATAATCTTATTGATTTGCAGTGATAAACGAAACAACGTAATTTATATAAATATACGTATGCGCAATATATAAACAATTTATAATAATGCAATAATATTTATGGTATCTATTAACAAGCTTAAGGTGTAAATAAACTCATTTACCGCCATAATAACTAATAACTAGTGTGATGTACGTAATGATATACACTGTAACACTAGGAACAGCGATAGAGCTAGGTACAACTACAACATTTTATTCAAAATAATGTTCAGCAACCAATTCACCTGATTTGTTTTTAGCAGTTAGGAAAATTCGAAACACCATCAACTATTTTGTTTAAATTATCACCTGAAGCCACTATGAACGTCTTAAATCAAATCAGCAAGCTATCTGCATGGTAATCCAAAAACCAATCATATCGTGTGTTTAAGTGGGCCTTAACAGTCATAAGATGTTTTTAAACAAAGCTTGAAATATGCTTGATGGATAAATGGTCAATTTATTGGCCTCTATATAAAAAAAACACCAACACTCTCTCGGCTAAAACCTGATTTTTTTATAACAATATTAAGTATACATCACCAACCCAAAACATCTCTCTCGTAGGCCCCAACCTCGGTTCCAAGGACGCTTTAATATCCGTTTTGTTGAAATTTTAATCATTCTTTCAGGAAAAGAATGTTTTTTCAAAGGAAAATAATAACAAATTTGATAGATAAGATGTCCGCCATGAAGGCTGATGTAGGTTTAAGACCAGACAATACTTGGCTAGAATCATCCAGTGAACACAATGGAGAGCTCAAACAGCATCCTGAAGGAAGAATTCAGTTCGAAATGTATAGTATCGATCCAAACGAAAGATTGAGAATGTTTAACAATTGCCGGCATGTCAAATTTCGAACCAAACCAAAAACATCTTTGTGGTTGTGCGTTCTCGATCATTCCTACTACATTTTGTCCGATTCTCGAATGCAGAATTTGAGGGACCGGGCTTAAACGGGTTTTTGATTGATCGTCTTGGATTTCAGACCTACCCGAAAAAAAACAGCAACATTTAATCTGCATTATCTCGAGGAATCCGTGGCAAGTTTATAACAGACATTTCTCATTTTGAGGTAGACCTAGCACTGAACGAAGCGACGTACAACGAGATTAGCAACTTCATGGAACATTTCAAAACAGTTTTTTCATTATCAATGTTCTCCTGGCGACAGGTAGAGGCGATCGAACAAAACAACGATTAAGCTATTGGTTTTTTTTTAACTTTGCCTTGCACGACATATCCCGCTAAAGATCGTTCTTCTGCGGTAAAAACACGATACGCTGCCGCTCGATACATTTAGTCGAAGGAATGAAAATATGGAGAAACTGAACTACTGGGCGACAAGTGATTCCCGAACAGAGAAAAACACTAATATATGTATGATGATTCCATTTTGCAGACAATCTGTCTGACACCACTTAACTAAAAGGCCACCTTAAACATGGCAGGCGAAGAAAAAGTCACTAGAGAACATCTCAAAAGCAGTAAACGTTAAATTTTATTTTTACTTGATCTGTCAGCTTTAAAGTTGCCAACATATGGTGGGAAACGATTCTTAACCAGCTGTATAAACTAACACACGAGAGCACGAACCATGTTTCTTTTTCCTTTCACGGACTATGTTGAGATTGGGATAACAAAGTTTGGTTTGCATCATACCAGGATAAGTCCATGCATGTTTTGAAAAATCCAACCACTGGAATTTGAGAAGTTCAAAATATGAAGCTTGCCTGCACATGATGACTAAGTACGATGAAAATAAGTCAAACCGACTCTGCCCAATATATATACACTGACACGTAAAAGAAAGGTATAACCCCTTTCAAGTGTCCATGATGTTATAATATCGATAAACTATTGTAAGCCGTGTTGAACAGCATGTATGGTATCATACATTTTCACCATCAATTCACGGTTGATTGAACTCTGTCACACTACGCGTTCTCGTATCCACGAGACTTAAACACATAGCACGATAAGCACGTGCACCGATACACGTGGCCGCACTGCATGCGTCCCAGACCTATTTATCATTCTTCGGGTATCGAGTAATAATAGTCCGGTAAAAGACATTCGTTTGTGATTACGTCAAAATGCCTAGACTAACTAACGATACACGCAACAGGGCAGTGCAGTTACTATTGGCTGGAAACTCCCAAAATGCTGTGGGTATTGTCTTAGACTAACTGGTACAATTGCCGACCGCCCTCGAACTGGCCAACCGAAGGTTACGACGCCTCGTGCGGTTGCAGCACTTGCGCAACCGGTTCAAAACTGCACAAAAAAATGCAAAGGAGACACCAGGGACACTGAACACTAGACTAAGCCGAGATACTGTGCTGAGGCGTCATTAAGCCGCCTCGCATTGCAGTGGGAATGCCCCTGAACCGTAATCGACGTGACACCTTCCAAACGTGTTTCCTATGTAATGATGGCGCCTTGTACTCTTCTCCGACGAGTCACGATTCATGTTTTACCACTCAGATGGGCTTCGTGGTGAACGTGATGCCGATAACTGCATGGTGGAACGCGACAGGTTTGGGGGTGGTAGCGTTATGGTGTGGGGTGGGTTCTGTAAAACCGCAAAACCTCCTTATTCGTCATTGAAGGCAATTTGATAGCCCAACGGTACATTGACGTTATTCTACAGCATAACTTAATTTTTCAACAGGACAATGTTCGGTGCTATGTGGCGAGACATGCAATGGAATATTTTCGCCAAAACAATGCCAACACGTTACCTTGGCCCCATACAGTCCCGATCTCTCGCCAATAGAGCAAGTGTGAGACGTGTTGGATCGACACATTCGAACGCGCCCAAATCCACCAGAGACTCTATCCGTTCTGTGCAAGGCGCTTCTGGAAGAATGACAGAACATCCCTATGGTAAAAATAAACTGTCTTATCAACTCTATGCACCGCAGATTTCGAGCAGCAACAAATGCTAACGTGGGTCATACCTGTTTTCGAAGTCGGAAATCCAATGGTCACCCCATCTTTCAGTCTTGACTGTTCTCTTGCCAGAGTGATTATCGCTAGCGCTAAATTAACTGAATTATCCAATATAATAGATGTGTATCTTTAATTGGCTTTGTTACTTAAACGGAATTTCTGAATGAAATATTAAAACTATTACCGAAAATTGGAGGTTGCGTTTCTTTTGCTTGTCAGTATATATCAACACATTCCTTAAATAAAACAGCACGCACTTAACGTGGCTTTTGCATTCGTGTCAACTCATGAAACAATAATAAAATATTACTTTTATTAATCATTTGATACACATGTATATAACTCAGTATTTGGCATCACATGTACGTGAAGTACATTTCATTTTCAAGCATTGTTTCTCGGTCAGTTTTACAACCACTAAAACTTGGCTCAGTTGACCTAACTTCTGCCAGCTTTTCCCTTCTCTCTGAATAAACGGCAATTAGTTTGCCTTCTACCTTTAACAACTTACACATAACAAACACTTAGTATTGTTAATTCTTTAAACAAGCACCATTGTCTCCAAACTGGCACATGAACGTTATCAGTTCAGATGAATCTAAAGCTTTTAACACTAGTTGGGGCGGTGGCTGTTCCATATTGGCAATGATGCATCATATTGCATTGATTAAAACAGAGAGAAAAAAAACATATCAATGACTTTACCACGCCATAAATATCAAAATCAACCTTGTAAAGCGTGATTGTACGTTTGACAATGTTAATCATTCAAAAAGTAAAGACAAAACCAATTTTCACAGTCATCCTTTTTGAAGTTATTTGTGAACAACCTTCCGCATATTGGGAGGGAACAATTTGTGAACCTTCCGCATATTGGGAGGGAACAATTTGTGAACCTTCCGCATATTGGGAGGGAACAATTTGTGAACCTTCCGCATATTGGGAGGGAACAATTTGTGAACCTTCCGCATATTGGGAGGGAACAATTTGTGAACCTTCCGCATATTGGGAGGGAACAATTTGTGAACCTTCCGCATATTGGGAGGGAACAATTTGTGAACCTTCCGCATATTGGGAGGGAACATGTGCTATCAATTTTTCAGTGTCCGAAAACACCACATCTATAGAGTGTCAATTGTTAAGTTTATGCGATGCCTTGGCGAATTGGTGGATGAGATATATTAGAAATAATGCAAATATAACTTGACTGTTGAATGACTTGATATATATCTGAACATCTATAACACACATTTGTGTGTTATCAGAACAATTACCCACTTCATCTTCAATATGATGAAGCAGGTTAATTATTCAGTAGACGTGTCTGAAAATTAAAATTAATTACGCAAGTAAAGTTACATAGAGGATAATTTAGATATGTGCATAACTTATCCATAATACACCAACATGTTAACCTACTCAAAAGGGACCATTGCAAATCATTCAAATGCTTGTTATTCGACAGGTTGTCACTCGAAATGATTGTTTTTCCTCGTGATTGCTTTTCCTATGCATGCATGTTTTTATTTACTTATCATTTTGAATTATTTTAACGCTTACAATTAATTAGTTCCATCATAATTTGTAAAAAAAAAACAAGCTCCGGAGATGCCTACATTTAACTGTTTAATAACTTTGCTCATTGCCAAAATCCCCAAAGGAAGATGTTAAATTTGTCATGTAATTATCTTCAACTCCCTTGTTTTGCATAAACTCCCTTGTTTTGCATAAACGTGTTCTGAGGTTTCGAACCCTGTGAACGTGAATATTTCAAAACATCATCTTTCAAATGGAGCTATTGAATTTATTTATCATAAATTTGCACAAATGTGAAAGTTACTCATCCCCTGAAAGCTGCAGGCCATCTATAACCAAACATATTGTTTCTGTGAATAAAAACTTGTCTCCTAACAGACAGTATGTATATTTGACGTGGAAGGTCACAATAACCTTACAGTTAGAAAGTTACATATGAAAAGTTATGTAATGCACTTATTTCACCTTTGACTTTGATGGTCAAAGTCAGTGACCTATTGAACGTGCACTGTTCATCATCCATGGGTGGTTTAGGTTACACTGCAAGTTTCAGTTTAAAAAATCTTTAACGGTTTAAAAGTCATGGCCCGGACAAGAAATCGTAAGCAGAACCAAAGAAGAGCCAATACTAAACATAATAGTTCCCTTCATTCGAAGGGGAGACATAACTCAGGGCCTCAAGGCTTAAGATATTTGAAGATTTGAACACATTTGACCTCTGTGAGTTTTAACGAATGCCAGTGTAATGTATTTGAACTTGAAAAGCAACAAGGCAAAGTATTGCAAGGCAACCCATGGTCCCCTAGTAGTAAAGATTTCTATATTTAACAAACTACACTTATGTCAAACTTTTTCAAAAGTGAAGGTCAAAGGTCAAGTTATACGTCACATTGACCCAATTCTTGCATTCTTCACTCCGCCATCCAAAGATGTCCTTGTACACAAAATCTGGATACTCGATGTGCAATAGTATAAAAGATATGGCCCCGACAATCCTTTTCAAAAGTAAAGGTCAAAGGTCAGGTCATATGTCAAATTGACCTAATTCTTGCACTCCGCCATCCAAAGATGTCCTTGTACACCAAATATGGATACTCCACGTGAAATAGTATAGACGATATGCCCGGGACAAACATTTTCAAAAGTTAAGATCAGAGGTCAAAGCATAGGTCACAGTGAGGTCATAGTGACCTTCTTGCATTCTGCAATCCACATTCCCAAGATTTCCTTGTAAACCAAATCTGGTTACTCCAGGTGAAATAGTATATAAGGTATGTCCCTGACAATCCTTTTCAAAAGTAAATGTCAAAGGTCAAGTCGTACGTCAAATTGACCTTCCTCTTGCACTCTGCACTCCACCATCCAAAGATGTCCTTGTACACCAAATCTGGTTACTTCAGGTGAAATAGTACAGAAGATATGTCCCGAACAAACTTTTTAAAAAGTTAAGATCAGAGGTCAAAGCATAGGTCACAGTGAGGTCATAGTGACCTTCTTCTTGCATTCTGCACGTGGCATTACTCCATGTGAAATAGTATAGAAGGACAAACTTTTCAGGCGGACAGACAAACGAACAGATAGTCCCCCTGGGAACCGATGGGGGATTAATTAGCCAGTTGTACCACACCACACATCAATTATCATTACTCAAAGCTTCAGATTTCTTTAGTATCCGTTTAAAGATTTGAATATATATGACTACTGTAACATTAAAAATAATTCAAGGTTATTCTTGTCAAATAATTTACAAGCAAGCTTCCTGACAAACATCATGACCTTCCAGATTTTTGGAAGAATTCGTTTGAAGAACGTTTGAAGCTGAAAACAGACTGATGAATGCAGTACCAAAGCCACTTCGTGCCAGGTGAGCCCTAACAGCTATCTGTCTGTATTGACATGTGTTTTCTAACATTATAATTATAATACTGTGACTTATATGCGGACAAATTCAAGACAAGAATTTATTTCAATTAAATGGTCGTGAGATTCCAACAGGAACATGCATCAACAAGTAAGTATTCTTACTGATAACGATAGTCTGCCTGTTTGAACTTTACCTAGACCGGACCAAGGTCATTGTAATATAAGACACTTGGCGTCATTGTCTAAATTTCTATGTTTCGTATGCATTTGAATTAAAATATTGATTTTAAGTGACAATAAAAACCAGGGGACACAAAGTGGGCTCCGATGACTGAAAGCTAGCGCAGCAGTTGGATATGAGGCGTTTCACTTTACTTACATTACTGTTATAATATCCCACTGCCATTAATACAAAATACAGCTGACAATTGATTTATGAATACTACATCACAAATGTGACGTCATGATAATTTAATCTTCTAGTATTTGCTTACACATTAAAAAAGAAACGAGAAAAAAACAAGCTAACATTTTTGAACAATTTCTTAATGTCAATCTTAGCAAATATATATTATTAATCACTGACCACACTTTCTATTTGGAATAGTAGTCAATTTCCAATGAATATCCCCCATGACAGCAGCTCGTTGCTAAAAGTGGGCTTCTAAACAACCCCCAATTCTAAAACTAACTTCCAAGAATCCTTATCAATTAAGTAACGAAATATTAGTTCACAACAATGAAAAGAAAAGGTTGTTACTTACGAATATATAATAAATGCAGTAATATCTACAACAATATATAAAATAATGTTTCCAACTGATTAGCTCAGTGAAGTACAATGTATAAATCGGATTTCTTTGATTCAACTTAAACAGTTTTCAACCTTTGGCAAATAAAACAACAAACAATGCAATAGGTATCTATAAAACAGTCAGTGCATGAATAAGGACATAATCCATATGCGCACGTAGTCACTAGATCACATTTTGCTAATGGTATTCCACTGCAACCATCACTCTAAATAACGTCAATTTTTGTCAATATTCGCAGATAACAATATTCCACAAATGGGAAAATACAACATAAATTATGTTATTCTGAAGAAAAATCTTGTTATAACGTGTTAAATCTTAACTGGAACCATTTTAACAAAACCAAACTGGGTGCAAATGACGGCGCTATTTTAGCATTGCCTGTACAAGCAAGTAACAATTGTGAGTTATCAAACACATCAAACTAGCCTTAAAGTCCAACAGGTAGAGAATGGATATAACGTTACATTCGACCACTTGTAAAATACAGTACATATTACAACACTTTTCCACAACCTACTTTGTTTTGACAAAGAGTTTGTATTCAGGATTCAGTTTTGATTTAAGTATTTACGGACTTCAGTGCTTTTTATATGTGATTAGAATGTTACATGGAACTTTAAGCAGGACATTATGAGCAACTCCTTAATGAAAGGTGCATTTCGTAACTAAATGTTAAGTCACAATTGCAATTTACAATCCTGCTCAGAGTTGAAATTACAAAACGTATACATAAATGAATCATTCAAGAACTACAAAAAAAAAAAAAACAGTTTTATCAAAACTAGTGCCGCCCTTAGATCTCAATTGATGCACAATATCATAACGCAAAACTTACGTCATACCGACAGGTTTATCGGATATTAAGGGAATAACAATTCACAGGGCAGGAACTATGCGGGTACAATAAAAACAAACACATCTTTTACCGGAACTTTCAATAACAATAACAATAATCTCGTAAAAACTTACATACATGAAAATGTCCTTTACGAATATCATTACCCTACAATGCTTTATCAAATATCATACAACATGGCAGTAATGAACAGATACTGCTCTTATTCCTACATATATACCGATTTACGAGTCTAGTACATCAACGTAGTTGTAATTTTACATTCATATTATTCGTCATATCAAAATGAAAATGAAAATGTGTCAACAATTAACGGATGATTTTTTTTATCCTAGATATAGTGAGATATCTGAATGTTTAAATCTGTGTGTAGAATAAACACATGCTTTATCAGGATCCTGGTAATAATATGAAAGGTTCCACCGTATAGTGTAGGGTGAGAGGGTGAATCAGGATTGTAGCATTTTTAAAATATTACTTTATGAAAAACTGCAGTTATGAAGTTTGCTACTGACATCAAAGATGCTAGTTCATAAAGACCGGATATCTAGAACATTATCAAAGAGGGGGTAGAGAACGCTAGAAGGTGAGTTTTCCAAGTGGACGGTACTGAAAAGTAACATGGGAAGGTCTGCAAAACATCCACAACCCGATATGGATATCATCGTCATTGAAGAATGGTTTTAAGTGTATATTATCGATGTGATGTCATCGATGCAATTGGAAGACCACAAAAACAGCCACAGAAGTAGGAAAAGGAACGACTTTGATCTGAAGTGTTGCAATGGGGGCAGATCTTTTTTGTCAGAGTATCCAGAGCAGTAGACACAACATAAGCAAACCAACTGATTAGGCAGGGAGCCTCATATCTGTCGCCATTTATAACTTGCAGTAGGATGTTGAAGGGGCATTCGGGTATTTTCTACACAAAAAAAAAATGAGAAATGATCAAAGTGTGTTTAAATTCTGAGCAAATCGCTGGTTGACTTCAATGTAATATCTCGATTCAGCTATATGGCAAATAAGACATGCAGAAGCCCAAGAATACAGCAAAATCATGAACAATTACCGGAGTCAAGATAGGTCAAAACTTGCTCATAATCTGAAGTATAATCCTGTATGCCTTAAAAAAAAAAGAGAAGAAAAGTTGACAGACCTTCAAAACTGTGCACATAAAAAGCAAGACACATTATTGACTGCATTGTCATAGTTTGATTAATTTAAGTCTGTGTGTAAATATATCATCATTTAAAGAGGAATTTGAACAAATAAAACAAAGCAGACTGTAAACAAAACTGCAAAATTGATATTCAGGAAAATATCAAAACAACATTAGAATATCTTTATTCTGCAAAAACAAAAGAAAATTTTAAAATTTAAAATACGGCAGCCAGGATTAGGTAAACCTTTAACATGTATTACACACAAGTACCCTGAATTGGCAATGTGTATACTTTCAGTTTTCTATTTCTGTGTGTTTTTTTTACTAAAATGGTTCTGGGCTTGAGTCAATCTGAGACTAATATGTGAAACAACTTTTTCTTGATGTAAATAATTGAAGTGATTTTGTTTTCAATTATCAATAAGGCAATTTTTGAGAAACTACTCGTTACCAAACACTAATGCGGGCACCTGTTTCAGTACTGACAATATTTGAGAATACATGTATATGTAACTATTTCGAACAGGAACGTGTACATTAAAAAAATTGGGGATGATTCACTAACCAATTTTCCTAAATGTGAACAAAAATAGGAAAATATGTTTTTAAAGTCGGGTGTCACTCCTTTGTAATCTTCAAAGGACAGGTATCAGCCAAGCGATTGGTCAGGTTTATTTACCCGAGACCAATCAAAAAGTTAGCTGCATGCCTTCAATTTTGCAATGATATATTCCAGAGGAGCAGAGAGTGAAAGAATATCAAGGATGAGGTTGTACAAAGGTCCCTGAAAGGTTGTATGGGCACCTTTAACTGCAACCCCATGATAGGTCATATTTAATAAGACCCTAATAAAACTCTAGAATTTAGATATGTCATTTGGAAATATACATATTGAAAGTGAAATTTAGTAATCGAAATGTTACATAACGACTTTGTAATAAATCATTAAAACTGATGCATTCTTAAAAATAATTGACGAAGTTTTTAATAGGTCAATTTCTTTTGTAAATAAACTGAATGTTACGAAATAACGAGTTACCGAAAGTTGACTATATCTTGATGTTTTAACATATAAATAGGACATTCAAGGTTTTAAAACCTAGTGACCATACTATCTTGTAATTTTAACCTCGTTACCATGGTATTGCAATATGTTTCTAATGGATAACAGTTTATGAAAGTGTATAGATTAAATCTAATCAGTAATTGGGTCTTATCGGTAAAATAAATGTGTCGAAAAAAAACACTACTTTTATTGTGAAATGTGCAATTAAAAAAATCCAAACTAAAGATTACTTCAACAATACAATCTTCCATAGGTAAAAACAACAGTTTGAATTTTTTTCTCTAAACTAAATCACTAGGAATCATGTAAATCTAAAGGTAAAGACATTGCACCATTATATGTCACAGTTAACCAGAAATGACAAGTGCCAGATTGACAAACAGCATGTGCAAGTAAAACTGCTAGAGTACATCAAGTAAGAAATAACGCGAGAACAAGAATCAATGTATACTAACATTACAAATCTGGATCATTCCTGTTCTGTTTAACAGATACAAGTCAATGGTACTGCAGTTGAATAAACAGATTTTTATCCAAGTCTCTATCACTCCCCATTATATTCTGAAATATATGAAACATATATTGAGGGATTGTTTCACAATATTATGTTTCCTCTCCAGCCATATGCATTCACTTGTGCTCTATTGTCAAGATTTGAGTTTATTTAACCCAGTATAGTACTACCGCTCGATTCATTGAAGTCTCTTTGTAGTGTAGAATACGTCTTAGTCAGAATGCATCATTTCCAAATAATTAGCAAAATCAGATCACATCCATTAATTTTACCAGTAACAAGTTTCTGAATGCTAACTATGTCAGATACATTTAGCGGAGAAAAATTGCATCACTTTTTGAAAGATATCGAAAGTTGTCTCCCTTTGTGGTTGTAATTGTTCAGGTTAAGTATAGCATTTTGTGCCTCACGATAGTTTGTCATGGTAACAAATCCAAATCCTTTACACTGGCCTCTCTGATGGTCATACATCACATTGACCTTTGACACAGTTCCAAAGTCAGCAAATAGACTTGCAAGTTCTTTCTCTGTGCAATCATATCCTATGTTGTATGCATATATAATGTATCCCCCACCTGGTGCTAAGTGGCTGGTACCCAAAGGACTCCCAGTCCCTTGACCTCCCCCATAGTTACTACTCCCACTCATGCCCCCGCCATATCCTTGGGGTCCATTGGGGGCACCATACCCATACATATTTCCATAGTTCATGTTCGGGTTAGCGTAATTATTTGGGCCATAATTGTTCATTGCTTGACCACCCATAGGATTAAACCTCATCCTGTTACCTGGCGGGTTCCTCATGGGACCTGCCTGGCCCCCACCGACACCCATAGACTGTTGATTGTAGCGCTGACCAGCCATGTTTTGTTGTTGTTTCTTTGTATTATCATCAGCAAATTTAACGACCAGAGGAACCTCACCCTCGCATGGAGATTTACCGTTCATCCCCATAATGGCTTCTTCAGCTTCTGACTTCTTGCTATACAGCACAAATCCAACACCTTTAGATTCACCAGTTTGCAAGTCGATTAAAACACGAGACTGCACAACAGCACCAAACCCTTCAAAGATTGCTTCTAGATCAGCTTCCTTGAAATGTTTTGGGACGTTCCTTACGTACAAGTTAGCTCCCTTATACGCCTCTCCTCCTGGTCTTGCTAATGCTACTTTGATGATCTTGTTCTGAATCTGTAGACCATTCAATGTCTGTATCGCACGCTCAGCATCCTGTGGACTGTGATATTCCACAAAACCAAAACCAAAACTGTAGTTTGTGGCCTTGTCTCTGACAATTTTCGCTGCCTTGATAGGGCCGATGGACAGAAACATTGACATGAACTCCTCATCTGTGAGAGTCTGGGGCAGATAATTGATGATAAGGTTGGTGATGTTTTCCTGTTCATCCATACCTGATCAGGGTGATGTCAACTGTGCAGGATTGGTAAAGGTCGCAGCCGGTCAGGGTCACGACTTCAACAGCCATCATCAAAGACAGAGGGAAGAAAGAAAAAGAGAGAAAAAATAAGCATAATGTAAACAATTTGTCTTAGTTATAAAATTCTCAATTGCAGCAACAACAAAAACAGTGGAACACTTTTTATTCAAAAGTTTTTTGTCCCCTTGGCATTTGCTGGTGTAACAAAGTCCCATATTATATGAATGTGAATGTCAGTTCTGAAAGCATTAGGGTAGTATCTGATCTTTTTCTTCTTCAACTTTTACTTTTTTTATTAATGAAATGTAGGTCCAAATGCATCTATGTCTATTTCAACACTCATTGTAAGCATTATCACATGGAGTCATATAAGATATGCTACATCATTTATAGAGTTTTCGTTGTTTCTAGATATATACCAGATTGTATAGAAAATAGAGTAGTTTTCAAGAGTGCAATAGATATATGATGAAGTTTAACAGAGAAATTTTCAAAATTAACATAATACAGAACAAAGACTTAATGAAGATTCCTATTGCAAGACAATAACATTTCTTGTTTTTTTAAACTTGAGTGTTAGCCTTTGATGTACCTTGTCAACTAAAACGGAAGCCATACAATGCCCTACTTACATACCCGAACCATCAAATATGCTAAAATTTCATCACATAACTTGGTATCAAAAGATGTGTCGCAATATTTTCCAGTTCTGTCATTGTAAATGCATGAAAAATGAACTAAATTCTACCATTTCTTATACAAAAATTCTTACAAAATTCACGAAATATTTCCTCACATCCAACCAGAACTGAATTATTGCATACAAGTATCTTCAATTGTTTTAAATTTGCGGCTTGGATAAGATTTCAGTGGAACTTTTGTACTCATTTGACCTTTGACCCACTAGGTGAAGGTCACAATAACCTAATTAAAATGCAATACACACCTTTTGTGGGTTATGTAGGCATATTTAAAGTTTCATCAAGAATTTGAAAGATACAGTCAAGATAAAATGTTTTTAGAAAAACACAAAGAAACAGAACTAGAAGAACCTATCCTGCTGCAAGTTGTCAATATGTCTCCCTATCATCCTATGGAAAGACAGAACAAATGTAAGATATACAGGTCTATCAATAAAACCAATGTGAGTGGGAGCTTTTAACCCCAAGGGTAAGGGAATATGCAGCACCAATCAACTTTCATGCAACATTGATCTTGGCTTCACGGAAGTGTTCGTATTACAAATCAGAACCTGAAAGTCCTTATACACAAGCCTACTATCACACAAGACAAAATGTTCTAACATGCTACTGTCTTGATATAATCAACATCAACATATGCCTACTGTTTATTTAATATTTTTAAAAAAATGACCCATGTGACCTTGAAAGTGCATCAAGGTCATTCATTTGAACAAACTTGGTAAAACTGCATTCCAGCATCCTGCTGGTTTAATATCTTCCATCTTGTCCTTCTAATTATCGAGAAGTTAATTAAATGTTTTCACACATTTGAACCCTGTGCTATTTTAAGCAGTTTAGGGTCATTCATTTAAACAAACTTTGTTGCCTAGTATTATCCAAGCATACTACTGGCCTTATTAAATAACATCATCCTGTGACTTTTGGAAATTTAATGTCATTTGATGACATCAACAGTTGATCCATGTGACCTTGAAAATTGGTCAAGATCAATCATTTGAATAAACTTGGAAGCCCTTCATCAAAGCATGCTCGATCCTGCCTAGATATCATTGCCCTATAGCCTTCGGTTATTGAGAAAAATTTGTTTAAATAATTTCAATACATTTGACCCCTGTGACCTTGAAAGTCATAATTGGCCGCACTTCATCCCACCATACAACAAGTCAAATACCATCATTCTAAGCCTTTTGGTTATTATGAAAATGTTGTTGAAAAGGAGAAAGTTGACACCAGACAGATGATGGACGCTGCACCATGGCATAAGCTCAACCTAGAACATTTTTAAGTTTAACATATGTTGGTCAGGAAGCAATCATGATCCCAACAATCAGTGCTGAAGACAAGGGATGACATGGTTTGATCTTTTATGCTGAGGTATTAGTGTGGTTCTGAATTAATATTTTATTTATAGGAGCAATGACCTTGACCTTGGAAATTAAAACATGTTTTCAATCAAGCATTTTTAATATGTTAGCATCTCCATTGGAACTCCAGATTTTCAAAGGAATAGCAAGTCACTTTAACCCTTCCACCCCTAGGTAACTTTAGTAGACTCTACCATGCATTTATTGGGATGAGTCCATTATGGTCTACAGTGGTGAAAGGGTTAAAACATATCTGTTATCGGCTGATATTTTATTTTAAAAGAGACAGTAACATTATTTCAAAATGAGCCATATCATCAAAAAAAAAAAAAAAAAAATCCACAGATATTGCAATTTAAAAAAAAAATCAAGCTACATAAATATTCACAACTATAAAATAGCAAATTATGAACAAATTAAAAAAAAAATCAAGCTGGGACTGAAAAACTGCAAATAATATAACAATCATCCAATATAAAATTAATGAAATATGGGTATTTTCGTAACAATATTAACAGCGTATGCAAAATGAAAACGGCAATTAGCTGAATAAATATTTCTGAAATTCCAAGTTGACCATACAATAAAATAAAATATTCACACAAATACACATGACAAATAAGAATTAATAATAATCATATATCTATGCTAAAAAGATACACGAGTCAGAAAAGAAAAAAAATAAGCACCATTCATAAATTACAAACAGCAATAAATCAAAAATATTATCTGAATAATAATAATAAACAAATATTTCATTAATAAATAATTACCTTCTCTCCAAGATGGCCCAAATATAGTCAAGGACTAAAAAACTTTTAGCAGGAACTTCAAAATAGATCCTAAAATAGGTTATTCCTACAGTAAAACAAATAATAAAAGAAAAAACATAAATATCTTGGCATAATATGATCGATAGTAAATGTAATTCAAATATAAATAAATACAAAGAAATATTGGACTGTTTATACAGCCTAACTGTGTGCAACCACAGTGTTATTGGTAAACAAAGTAGTTGAAATATTCTAATCCAACATGAAGTTCATCTTTTCTTTCTAAAACACTTGTGTAAGCCAAAGTACTGTGTACAGCTAATATATTCCCCTGAGACATAAGACACTTGGAAATGTATGGTAGTTACTCAAAAGCTGAATTTGTTTTTAAAAGTTAGTAATGCCGGTGTAGAAGTCATTTCTTTCCCGTCTGAAATCTTCCCCGGGGAAGAAATAAGCTAATTGATTGTTCGCCGGGGGAATTATGAATCAGCTAGCTGAATATTTAGTTACCTATAGCTGAATCTTTTCCCTATCAGCATTAGTTTTTTCCCCAGGGGAAAAAATCAGCTAGCTAATTCTTCCCCCCCCCCCCCCC
>NW_018407597.1:1233862-1236983 GCF_002113885.1 Mizuhopecten yessoensis
GTGTTAGTTTGTAAATAGAGGGGAAACTTTTGGCTAGAGGATTCTCCCCCATCCCCTCTTTACTAGTTAATAGCTAGACTTAAAGCTGATTCTTTTCCCCTTTATATCTTTGTTAGTTATTTAACAAGGAATCAGCTAGCCAATAGTTTCCCCCCTGGTTACTAATATGAAGGGGTAAAGAATCAGCTAGCCAAAAGTTCCCCCTCTTTTAAAAATCAATTCTGTGGCCGTGGGGGAAGGAATCTGCCTGCAAATAACCCTCCTACTCGGTCTCTCTCCCCTATCCACCCACAAATCAATGCCAAGAGGGAAGAGAACCAACCAGTCAGTAGTCCCCCCACTCCTTAAAAATCAATATCAGGAGGAAAATCTGCATGCAATACAATATAATACAAAAAAATACAAGAGATCCCAGAGGGATCTTGGTGCCCACCTCTGTACCATCTTCATTAGTTCTTTGTCAGTTCGATCTTTTCCCTTCTTTCCTCTAATCTGTTTGATCGAGTCATGTTAACAGTAAATGCACCTTGAGGTAACTTTTGATCTAAACTTAATACTGATGTGTATGAAAGCCAACTTTCAAAGTGAGTTTGTCATTTCACATTTTTACTAGTACAGTACTTAATGAGAAAGAAATAGAATCGATCATTGCAATATGAGAAAGATCTGTTCAGTTATTCTCTTATTCCATTTTGTTTTTATGATCAGTCTCAAAATATAACATGCACAACGAGGGATCAAGGGGAACCTACATTTAAAATTTGAGAAAGATCCCTCCCATACTTCCCGAGAAATAGCGATAACAAACTTTCACTATCAAAATCCAAGATGGCTGCCTGTCAGCCGTGTTGTTTATCCAAACAGTCTCTAAAATTGCCCTGCACAGCTAGGACCAAGGGGAACCTACATATAAAATTTATGAAAGATCCCTATAGTTCTTCAGGAGAAATAGCGGTAACAAACCTACACTATCAAAATCCAAGACGGCTGCCTGTCGGTCATGTGGTTTATTCCATCAGTCTCAAAAGTTGGCCTGGACAGCTAAGGACCAAGGGGAACCTACATATAAAATTTGAGAAAGATCCCTCTTATGCTTCTTGAGAAATAGTGATAACAAACTTTCACTATCAAAATCCAAGATGGCTGCCTGTCGGCCATGTTGTTTATCCGATCAGTCTCAAAAGTTGCCCTGCACAGCTTAGGACCAAGGGGAGCCTACATATCAAATTTGAGAAAGATCCCTCTGGTACTTCTTGAGAAATAGCGATAACAAGAATTGTTTAAGGACGGACGACGGACGACCGACGGCGGTTGGCGGACCACGGACCACGGACCACGGACGCAGGGTGATTTGAATAGCCCACCATCATCTTGGTGGGCTAAAAAGAGGGAAAAAATCAGCTAGCTAAGTTCTTCCCCCGGGGAAGAAACTATCTTGTGGGGGAAAGAAGTGGCTGTTACACCAGTATATTGTACAAGGTCAACTTTGACACCATCTAAATTCCAAAGTGAAAACACATTTTTAACAGTGGATCCCCCCTGCACCCAAGATAATTTCTGATGTATTTTCCAAAATTAATGCAAACATTATAATTACTTTATTTTCCAAAAATTCATGCTTAGACTCTGTGAGTGATATTTTCCCAAAGTCACAAGGCACAGGCCCTTGTAGAAACGAAAGGGAAGTTACTCTTTAGATAGGTAAGCGTTTCAGAAATAATGGTTGAAGTTAAGTTTAATCGATGCTGTATCCAATTTCGGCCTCTCCTTTCAGATTTCTTGTAATGTAATACACATCATTCCATATTATATGTTTTTCTATATTGTGTATTATAATGCCTCATTGTTTAACCCTTAATTGCTTTCAGAAAATTTGACATGACCAAATGAATCGCGCTACCTGAATCTTGCAGGCTACTTTTCATTTCTTTTATGCAACTTTAGGATAATGCCCATCAGGCTTGAATCAATCAGTTTCATTTTTGATCCAAAATTGAAATATTTCTACCAGTTCAAGACAATGGTGGCTACCTCAGATTTTTTTATTGACACCGTCATTGTGAGCAATAGCAGTCATTTGCATCATTCATATCAAAGTTGGTTTATCATTAGCCTAATGAAATGAAATTTGAGAAACCAAAATTTGGAAAATGTTTTTGCACTTCTTTTTCCTATCTGTGTCCCCAAGGGGAAACATTGCACCGCCTTCATTTTCACAACTTTTAATCCCATTCAACCATAAATCAAGCCATCCCTTTGTTTTGATTCAACAAGTATAGTCTTGTAAAAACTAACAATTCCTCTATTGAGGCCCTTCAATTCCTTCATTTGTACAACATATATTTGACAATATGTCAGCAATTTCATGTCAAATTCGGTCAAAATCACCAAAACAATCAGTTATAAAAGAAAAACTCTGCAATACTAGACCTCTTTTTAAATGCAGTTTCAGTCATGAAAATAATTATGTAGCAAACTGTAATAACTTTAAAATCCTTTCTTAGGATCCCATCCTCGTCCCCAATGTAATAACTTTAAAGTCCTTTCTTAGGATCATGCTCGGTGGCGTGTTTATTCATGGTGATGGCTCCTTGCAACATGTGCGTGATCCCACAATACCCTAGTAGAGGAAGGGAGGTAACTCATTGTACACTATACTTCAAGGTTGTGCTACACTATCTTTTACCAGATACCCCTCAAACCAGCATTGACTGCAGGTTTATGTTACTAGTGTTTGCTTGAAGTACTGAGATGGCTTTGACACATGTTAACATTTAAAGACTTAGGGCCAGAAGTCCTCAGAATTTAGAAGGGCCCACTGATCTTCTGTCCTTCAGGTACCTGAAGGGCGCAAGGTGTCGAGGTTTATAAATTAATGATGTTGCTAAACTCAGACACATCAGCAGAAATTCAGCAAAATATAGTTTAAATCCACCAGACCTTCTTTGAATTTCCATTTTTTGGGGGGTGGGTGGGGGGGGGAGCAGCTGGGATCCTTGACCCCTGCGAACTGCAATTCTTGCATTCAATGCTTAATTCCAGAGGTTCATGTTGTGCTGGGAGTAGTCAGTATCACTACAGCCCCCTAGATTTACCCGACCCCACAATACAGCCCCCTAGA
>NW_018407597.1:1236999-1241485 GCF_002113885.1 Mizuhopecten yessoensis
CACACACACACACACACTCACACTACAGCCCCCTAGATTTACCCACCTCGCCACTACAGCCCCCTAGATGTACCCACCACCACACTACAGCCCGCTAGATTTACCCACACTACAGCCCCCTAGATTTACCAACCCCCACACTACAGCCCCCTATATTTACCCACCCTCACCCCACACCTTAATTATTTTTTTCCAAATGGACCCATGCAGTTCTCTTAGTAATTAAGTTATGCTATGTAGTAACAAAGCCTGATAGGTAAAATATTTGTTTTAAGAAATCTATATTTTCACTCTACCTTATTTTGGGGGTAACTGGTATAGCATGCAAGTTGAAACAATTGTTTTTATTATTGCTTTTATTTCATATAACGTTACCTTACTAGAATGTACATTACATAAATCGTTAGTGAATATTAATAAATGAAATGAAAACGCGATTCTCATTTTCCAGAGAATTAAACAAAGACAGTGTATTTGCAACATAAGGCTAACCCCGTTTTAGTTACTGTTAATATTGTCATATGTTAAAATAAAAGAGATGTCAGACCGGCTTCATTCGCAGACACAATGTAAATGCCATGGTCCAGACGATTTTTTCATTAAAATTATTATGAGCTGCAAAAGCATCGTTTTCTTGAGAAAGTATGACAGTTGCATCAACGACACTTATGAAAATGAAATATATTGATGATGCCTATGTAGCTGTCATAAGAAACCGATTCGTCAACGAATACTTCTTTGAAAAAACATAATTTCCAAACATTACTTTCAACACGTGCGATACTGACCCTTTCCAATATGGCTGAGAGAGATGTGACGTCATTTAAGGGGAGATTACTCTAATTGAGATACAACAACAATTCTACTTTCACTTTGAGTGAACCGAGTTCTGTTATTCAAAACTTCACGATTTAAGAATTTTATCCAGGCTCATGTCAGTATTGGAATTTTTTTGTGGGTTCATCCTTTTCCATATCAAGAAAGCACGTGGAGACGGTGTACGAGTCATGTGATTATGTCGTAGGACGAGGATTAGTGATAAAGATAGTGCCGTCGCTGGGGCTCGAACCTGCGACCCTTGGCTCTCCAGCCCGATGCTCTACCACTGTGCTAAAGGGAAATTCCCTACAGCTGACGCTTGTAAGGCAGCCTAATTAATCCACATCTTTTACGTAATTCCCCCTTTTTTCCAAACACCAACCAATTATGAGGTTCTTTGACTCCCCGCCAAGGGTTATCCTACCTTGACGGGGAGGGTCAACGGCACCAATTTGAAGTAAAACGAGGAATAGTGATAATAAAGATAGTGCCGTCGGTGGGGCTCGAACCCGCGACCCTTTGCTATCCAGCCCGATTCTCTACCGCTGAGCTAAAGGGAAATTCCCTACAGCTGACGTTTGTTAGGCAACCTAATCAATGCACATTTTGTACAGTTAATTAATCCTAAGTAATTTCACTGAAATGGCAAGATCTGGACTGACACTCTACCCGGTCACATTATTCTGATATTGGGCGAACCAGGCACCCGGGGGGGGGGGGGGGGGGGGGGGGGGAGAGAGAGAGAGAGAGAGAGAGAGAGAGAGAAAACATATTGCGTTTAATTTAGATGATTACGCGTACATTTACCTAATTACAAATATTCATTGGAATTATCGTTTAATTCTTTATAATTCTTATGTAAGGTTACTCCTCTTCAAATATTTAACTTTCTGTTAAATCCTGTAAATGATGAAATAAAATGTTAAAAGGTGTTAATTCTGTACAATTTTTTTATATATGTCTTTTTTCTAATAATAATTAATGACAAAGATGAGATGAACTAATTCAGTGATGATAAAATGGTCTTTTAAATGAATATTGGCAACACTGAAGGGTTTATTATATAGTTTTATCTAGTAAATCACATCAATGAAAAAGGGTTTAAAATATATTTCTTCGTGAGCAAACTTTATTAAACAGATTATTGTATCCAGAAAAAAAAACCACTTACTGATTCAGATTTGAGATTTTTATTTTTCTCAGACATACAAAGTATGTAACAAGAGGTCAATATGTATCATATTCATATATACATGGATAACAAAGGCATAAAGGCTACAAACTTATTACGTACTTTCAAAAGCTTTTCAAGTTTTTCTAGAAATTTGCTAACATTTAATAAAACTTTTACATAGCATATAGTTAATAGTCCACGTATTTTAATAAGGCTAGGGTAAGTATAGTAGTAATTTGGATTAAAAAATTGTCTTATTTGTTTAACAGATACATGTTCGCACTTAAAAAGATAATGATATTTATCACCTATTTCATTAAAACACAGATTACAAGTTCTGTTTTCTTTGGGTATTCCAATCCATCTTCCAGTTTCTATAGGTAAGTCCATATTTGAAGTTCTGAACTTAACAATAATTCATCTTTCATTTGGCTTTAGTTTCACAAGGTAATTTTCAAGTTCACAATTTGTTTTAAAATTGGAATAGGTAGATCCTCTTGAAGAGCTCTCGATATCGTTAAACCATTTTTGGATAAACTGGTCTTCTAATCTTTGTTTCACAACAAGTTTAAAATAATCTCTATTAAACGTACATGTTTTCTGATATGCCCAGATGAAATTTAAACCTGTTTCTATACATATATCCTGAACATTCTTTAACCAGTTGAACTCCATGATTCCATTTGTTTGTAAGTTAAATATTCAGTTATACATAGTGCTTGATATGCTATTGCTAGTTATCAATTTATACCAAAACATAACTAGAACTGTAAGCCAAAGGCTAACTAATACCCCCGCTCCTATATAAACCAGAACTATAATGCAAAGCAGTAATGAGTCTTTATTGGCTGAGCTGTACACTTATTTAAGTATATAGGTCACTCACATACTTCCTGTACTCCATCTCGGTGCCAAAACATACTTGCAAACCAAAACTTGTTAGCCCATATGAACGAGTTTTGCTGAAAGATGTAATGCAGATATCTCCTCAAATGTATAGATGTAATACAGATATCTCCTCCAATTCTAGGGATCAGCCTGATAAGCTCTCCGCTGTATAACTAAGAGGTTTGGGGCCCATGCTTTTGCTTATTTAAATAAAACAAGTATTTCGCACAAAGGGGCATAGCTCCATCAAAAAGGGTTGAAATCCCAAAATAAAATGCCAGTGCACAATTACATGAGATACCGATCATTCTGAAAAGTTTCAATGAAATCCACTTGTTAGTTAAGGAGGAGTTGCGCGGACAAGTGTTTCACAAAAAGGGGCATAACTCCATCAAAAAGGGTCGAAATCCCAAATTAAAATGCCGGTGCACAATTACATGAGATACTGATCATTCTTGCAAAGTTTCAATGAAATCCACCTGTTAATTAAGGAGGAGTTTGCCGGACAAGTTACTGCGGACGACAGTCAGACAGACATCCAGACATCCAGACAAACAGGGTGATTCAAGTTTACAAAACCCTATACTTCTACTGAATAGAGAAGTATTGGTAATACAAGAGAATCAAAACAAAAATGAAGGTCTGAAAATCTATATTTATTGTATTGTAATATACGATGTTCAGTAAATACAGACAAGCTTCTGTAATAACTCACCCAAATTAGTATAGGCATAACTGTTTACAAAAAAATGGAACGAATCACATTGGCTATCCCTACTTAATAGGCACACAAACAGAAAATCCTCTGTTGTATAATATAGTATTGTGCTAGAAAATCCAACTCTTACTTTATGTCTGTAATATCTGATTGCCAGATACAGCTTTAAATGATACACATTACAATATATGAATCAGAGACGAGTTCACTCTACACTAGACGGTAATCTTCCGATTTTTCTTTTTATTTGAAATCGCTATTTGTGTGCTAGGCTCTAGAACCGTCTCTCAAATGCTACAAACGAATGTAAAATCGTAACTGGCCTTCAAACGTTATCTTTAACTTAGACGTATATTTTGTGATATCATAGAACTATTTTTTTCGGAATTTGGGTCGATGAAAATAAAACAATTTAACTGCAAATTTATATAAAAAAAAACTCATCATGTATGTTTGGCACTACAGGGAAAACCTGGCACATAATTTGTGAACTTGACGTATGTACGGCATACAGCGTTTAACATAATGATGAATGAATTGTATTAGTGAAACTGAACGGACCAAGACAAAAAAGCAGGCAAATATAGTATAAATCAAATCGCCCGGTGTTAACTAAGTTGCAGTTAAAGACAACATAGTATAGCTTGATAGCTCAGTATAAAGAACATTCATTTTTTTTTATTCCGAAATCAGTATTCAACATATCGTTCACATTTACAAAAAATAATCTTTTGATTGATAGATTGAAAATGCAGCATGAAAATTCCAATCCGAGCACGTTGGACAATGTCTTCGTCTTTTCGAACTACATGTACATGTCCTACTAGTAATCTCCAATACAAATCTATCATTACCATATTTATAAGCAGTCATAACGGTCCTGAAAT
>NW_018407597.1:1241845-1255625 GCF_002113885.1 Mizuhopecten yessoensis
ATTTAAATAAAACAAGTATTTCGCACAAAGGGGCATAGCTCCAACAAAAAGGGTTGAAATCCCAAAATAAAATGCCAGTGCACAATTACATGAGATACCGATCATTCTGAAAAGTTTCAATGAAATCCACTTGTTAGTTAAGGAGGAGTTGCGCGGACAAGTGTTTCACAAAAAGGGGCATAACTCCATCAAAAAGGGTCGAAATCCCAAATTAAAATGCCGGTGCACAATTACATGAGATACTGATCATTCTTGCAAAGTTTCAATGAAATCCACCTGTTAATTAAGGAGGAGTTTGCCGGACAAGTTACTGCGGACGACAGTCAGACAGACATCCAGACATCCAGACAAACAGGGTGATTCAAGTTTACAAAACCCTATACTTCTACTGAATAGAGAAGTATTGGTAATACAAGAGAATCAAAACAAAAATGAAGGTCTGAAAATCTATATTTATTGTATTGTAATATACGATGTTCAGTAAATACAGACAAGCTTCTGTAATAACTCACCCAAATTAGTATAGGCATAACTGTTTACAAAAAAATGGAACGAATCACATTGGCTATCCCTACTTAATAGGCACACAAACAGAAAATCCTCTGTTGTATAATATAGTATTGTGCTAGAAAATCCAACTCTTACTTTATGTCTGTAATATCTGATTGCCAGATACAGCTTTAAATGATACACATTACAATATATGAATCAGAGACGAGTTCACTCTACACTAGACGGTAATCTTCCGATTTTTCTTTTTATTTGAAATCGCTATTTGTGTGCTAGGCTCTAGAACCGTCTCTCAAATGCTACAAACGAATGTAAAATCGTAACTGGCCTTCAAACGTTATCTTTAACTTAGACGTATATTTTGTGATATCATAGAACTATTTTTTTCGGAATTTGGGTCGATGAAAATAAAACAATTTAACTGCAAATTTATATAAAAAAAAACTCATCATGTATGTTTGGCACTACAGGGAAAACCTGGCACATAATTTGTGAACTTGACGTATGTACGGCATACAGCGTTTAACATAATGATGAATGAATTGTATTAGTGAAACTGAACGGACCAAGACAAAAAAGCAGGCAAATATAGTATAAATCAAATCGCCCGGTGTTAACTAAGTTGCAGTTAAAGACAACATAGTATAGCTTGATAGCTCAGTATAAAGAACATTCATTTTTTTTTATTCCGAAATCAGTATTCAACATATCGTTCACATTTACAAAAAATAATCTTTTGATTGATAGATTGAAAATGCAGCATGAAAATTCCAATCCGAGCACGTTGGACAATGTCTTCGTCTTTTCGAACTACATGTACATGTCCTACTAGTAATCTCCAATACAAATCTATCATTACCATATTTATAAGCAGTCATAACGGTCCTGAAATATATATTTACAAAAAATATTAAACTTAACAGTAACTGAGAAAATGCGTACAACTTTCGTTCCCGTTATTAATATCGATCATCAAATATGTACAGTACAAAAATGACAATATAACCTTAATACGTATATATAGTGGTCAGTGTTCCGAAGGCAATTTTCTAAGTAGAGTAGGTATTCATTAATATTTTCAGAAAAAAACCTGTATATTAGCATGACCGTTTTGGTTTCCGATCGCATCAGGTACATATCAAATGTTGTTGTTGTTGTTGTTGCTTTTTGTGTTAGGTTTTCTTTTACAAATTATTTATAGGTATAATTAAACAAACAAATATTCAGAAAAGTGAAGCCGAAAAATCAACTTTTGTTTCGTGTTGGTCTACAACTCATAAAGTAAGACACATATTACTCGTGGTCAGAAATTCTGTTGATTCCACATGAATGGGTCGATAATAGTAGGCGAAACTTGGTCAAGGTCAGCTTTATCTACCAGAGATAGCAACTCTCACACTCTAGAGGCTAGTAATCACAACTTTGTACAAATTTGAGCTCATCACAAATCGTGACCCGTTTTACTTGCGTCCATTAGTCCACTTCTGGCCGTTTTTTAATGCAGTCTGAGTGTTTACTTGTCTTTTCACTTCTACGAACCCACTTGTCCGTCGGCCTTCACTTCCATGTGTAGTCCACTTGTCAGTGGCTTCCCATCCTGGCGTCCACTTGGCTGCTGTTTCACTTTCAACCTATATCACTTCCATGCGTCCAATTGTTCGTCTGTCTTTACTTTCATGCGTCCATTGTCCCACTGAACATCTGCTTGCGATCACTTTCTCCCATGAGTTTGATATGTTTTGTCATCTGCACATACAAAATGCGGGAACTAACTACTATATTTATAAATCTCAGGTTAAGAGCTCAAGGGTTATGGGTGATTAACTTAAAGAATAGTTCGTTTGCATGCATGATAACTGCCCAGATACTATCATGACCCATGTGTTGGGTAGTAACACATCAGTGTACTTCTGCAATGTAGTAACTGGCAGATCCGTGTTATGTCATGGCGTCGGGTTTGACTTTGTACATATGCGCAACGAGGAGCCTTTTCCAACTACAATATGCATACAAAAATGTATATGTGCATAGTGTTTGCAACGATGGGTACATTGTAGCGAGAGGTTGATGATGTTGCGATGCATGAAGGGGTGTCTGTATTGGCTTCCGTGTGTAGGGGTTTGTGTCTGAAAGGATGACTGGTCGTTGACTTGTGTTACACGAGAATTGCAGGTGGTATGTGGCTTTGAATGTTTCGGTGATACCCGTATATTATAGTGTACATGAATGTATTTGTTGTTTAGTGGCGATCGATGTTCGATCGAGAGTTTCCCAATTTGGGATCTCCGTCATCTATGCATCTTTGAAATCCAGGGGGTGTAATGCTAAAGGCTCTGGACGCGTAACTTGCGGATGAATCGCGAAAGACCATAATGGTAAAATTAATCATCATTAAAGTTAAGTGAACTTCAAAGGACCTGGAGGTAACAGTCGAACGATTGGTCATATTTTCATATCTGAAACTAATCAAATAGCTTACCGCGTGCCTTGAATTTTGTCATGACAGGGGAGACGATGTGAAATGCGGAACCCTTGAATTTCGAAGATAGCTTTTACGTTGTGCTCTGTGGATTGTTTAATTGTTTAGTTTGTTGTTCCCGTACATGCTCTATCTCCCTGCTCTATTGAGTCGTACGTGGATCCCATGCTGTGGTGCCATATTTAGTTTAGGTCTAACTAAGAGTCCAGTTGTCGCACACTTATACCGGATATCACGATCGTCATGCTGAAAATCGCAGTTGCCGTTTTGCTTCTCGTAAGGTAATGGATTTATATTGATACACACTACACAAACTTTTAACATAATTCTATTTTGTTCTTTACATAAAAAAAACCCGGAAAACATAGATATATAAACTATCAATTATAAATGTATCTGCTGCATAGTACTATGGGCAGTTTTGTATGTCATTGCGGGGGCGATACGGTGTTTGGTGGTTAGGGTCGAGAAACAAATACTGATGGTTATTGCGTTTAAATTATTAATGACAATTATGATGGATTTAAGGCTAAAGGAAATAACGGTGGTATGTTTTCAAATATTTTCACATGCAATACAGGAATAAGACAAGGTGAAAATATGTCTTCTTTTCTATTCTCTCTCTTTTTAGTTAAAAGTGGATACCAGTGATTGCCTTATAAATCAAATAAGTTAGAAATTAAGCTGTAATTCATTCAAAGTTAGATGGTGTATTAGTGTATGTCAGTATACTATACTCGTAACAGACTGAAGAGACGAACTCAAAAACCAATTTGATTTGTTCATTAAAAATATCAACATTGCAAAACAAGGCGCCAGAAAACAAAATGGTTGTTAGGGAGAAGAAGAAATAGAACGGTCCAAAATGTTATTATATGTTTAGTTAGTCAATTTGAGTTGCTATGGTGTCCCCCGATAGAGGGCATAAATGCGAGTCCCAATTCTGCACTGGTTACCACATTAGTTGCCTCTTAAAACATGCGGTGACAGAAGGGATACATTCTTTTCTCAATCCCTGACCTGCAGGGAGGAATTTGTTTGACAGTGCAATGATGCAACGAAGGGAAATGTATTCAGAGGAAAATTGAATTTTTCAAAAGTAAAAAAAAAACAATTATTCTCCAACAACGATACTAGTACTATATGTGACATTAAAAGCGATGGTATTCGAAAAAGGATATTTTGATATAAAAATAGTTGTTGAGTTTTTTATAAATGTTTAAAATCAAGTACGTATAATAAATCTGTATGCCATATTTTGTCCTCAGCATTGTCAAGTCGGACGGGGACGGGGACGGAGACGGTCACGGACACGGTCGCGACCTTTTTGACAAATATGACGGCAATAACGATGATCGTTTGTCAGATACCGAGTTCAGGAAACTTTTCATGAATTTCGACTCCTGGCCAGGTATGACGTTCCCTTAATTTTTATTAGCTAGCTGATATCGTACAGTTTAAAGACACCTCTCTATAATGGTACCCGGGAATATCGACATCTTTCTACAGCGTTACACTCTATATAACAGCACTTCCTTACAGCAATACCTCTCAAACATTTCGCTTCACTTCATCGACATATGTATACAATGTCACCGCTTTACAACGTTACACTCTACATGGTATATGCATTTGTCAATCGGGAACTGTTGGCACTTTTCGTAAACGAATTTCTCGTTTACGGAAAGGGCCGACGGTTCCCGATTGACCCTTTACCGTTAACAGCGGTACTTCTGTGCTACATGTACAGTACTGATGATAAATAGCATAGTGACCCGCGAATATGGAATTTTTCTTGAGTCCCTAAGCTACATACATGTTACACGCTAGTCACCATCTGTCAGGTTTCACGCTTGTATTTCCCTTATATCTACAAATTTCATAATTTTGTGAAATGTCGTTGTTGAATGCAGATTTCGTAGTCGCTTGATAACAATGAAAACCACAAAAAACATTCAAACATAAATATCGAAAGTTGGCATTTTATAGAATTGTTGTAAAAAAACAAATTTCTCGTTTGTTAATTTGAAATGAAGCGAAAGTGAGGACCAATGCATTGTCCAGCAGTGGCATATTGGCATTTGATAAATATTCCGTACACAGCATCTTTCTATTTCTAACCATACAGAAGATCAACAGATTTCCGAACACGAGTTTATAGCAGGCTGGTCAGATCCACACAGCGAATTTTCGGAGGCGTCATCTGCCGCTCTGTTCTTCTTCCGAACGGACCTTGACCATAATGGACTCGTTTCAATACAGGATGTTGACAAACTTTTCAATATGTTTGATGAAAATGGTAAAGTATCCTAATTTAGCTAATTTGCTGTTGCTATATACAATGTACCTGAAATCTATGGCCACTGCCCTACTGTAGCAGCACACATTTGTATACTGACATGGGCAATCACTGACCCCGTTCTAATTCTGGTGGTGAAATTGATGTAATGCATGGCGATGGTGCATATGTTTTTGCTAAAAGCAAAATGACTAATGTTTAAATGGTAAAGTTGATTTGAAACTGTATAGTGATAATTTCAGGTTCATTGTTTATAACAAGAACATTGACCACATATACATATACAAGTTTTTCGCTCTTTTTTTTAAATGAAAGAAAAGTAATCACCGCCTGATATGTTTTTCAGACTATACTGTAAATACGTATGAACACAAAGCGAAAGGAACGTTTTTGTTCACAGTATACACTGTACGCTGTTTTTCGTTATGATACACTTGTTACTATGGCTACTTCAGCTAGCACGCTATGTGACCTAACACCGTGATACAGATATACGTCGTGATGATATATACATTGTGTGTCACCACATAAGCACGTTTTTGTTACTGATTTATTAGAATTTATTATGTCTCCCCTTCGAATATGAAGGGAGAAATATTGTATTAGTTCTGGTTCTTCTTCTTCTTCTTCTTCTTCTTCTTCTTCTTATAATCGTATTTTGTCCGGGCCATAACTTTTAAACCGTTAAAGATATATTGATGACACTTAAGGTATGCCTGCATCACCCTCAGAAGGTATGCAGTGCACTGGAATAAGGTCACTGTGGCCTTCACAATAAGGTCAACGGTCAAATAAAGCAACATTTTCAGTTAATTCTTGTCCGGCCCGTAAATTTTAAAGCGTTAAATATATCCTAATCAAACTTGAATTTGTTTATTTTTATACCGAAGTTTGTCCACGGCATAGCTTCCATGTTATTTCACCTACGTTGACCAAACTTGCTATAGTTATGTATCTTGGGAAGCAGGAGTGTCGCATTCTAGAATCGGGTCTCGTGCCCCACTATATAAAGATATATGGCCCTTTGTTAATTATTTATACCGAAGTTTGTCTGCAGCATAAGTTCCGTGTTATTTCTCCTACGTTGACCAAACTTGCTATACAAATAATGAGCCAATAGAGGAACCAGATTGTAATCAGATGTATGATAAAAAATGAATGTAAATGTGTCTATAGTAACATACCTGCCGAAACTTAACCAAATTGTTACGACAATTTAACATGAACCAGAATAATTTAAAAGTGTAACGGTTTAGAGTGTACACACCTTAATCTTGATGTGACCTTCCTATTCTTCCAAATATGCATATTGGCTAATAAGGGGAGACATCTGTTTTTGTTCAAAAAAAACAAATTTCTAGTTTATTGCATTTTTTTACCATTTTAATATCGGGATTTATAAATTAAAGTAAAAATGTTACCTTCCGCTGCAGTGAGAAATATCACAGTAATAGTTTTCACTAGTTCAAACAAATATTTCTTTAAATTTTGAACCAACGAACCTACACAATATGCAATTAACGAATATAGCTACTTATTAGAGTTCCCCGGGTACTCCGGTTTCCTCCCACAGTAAGAGACCCGCTAACATCCGGGCCATCAAAAGGGATTAGTATAATTTGTAAAAAATATATAGATTATATTTACGTTCAAACGTAAGTGAGAGTAACTCCTGGAATTCCGAGGATACAAAAGGGAAACTTACAGCTTTAGCAACTTCCATAGAATGCTTCTCGTTGTAGAAAGTGTTTGTCCTCTTCCACTTCTTCAGTCTCACTGTGGAATAATTGTTTTTTTCCATTTTGAATCAAAGTGCTAGTAACAACTGTTATCGTTGCAGGAAACCATGACGTGAGTAAAGCCGAGTTTTGTGATGCCTTCACCGCCATGTTTTATGCTTTAAATCATTGTTGATAATACAAGTTACTGAGGGGTCCACTTGTTGTTGTTGTTTTAATTAGTTATGCAATATTGTACACCAGTTTGTTGTATGCCTTCTAGTTCCGATACCAGCAATGATCGGGATTCGAACTCACCTCCGCACGCGTCTGTGATATTTTACTTGAGTTCTAACTCGGAATAATTTAAGTTCGAACTCAAACTATTGGTGGTATCAAGTCCAGTGCCCGTTTTCATGAAACCGTTCTCATGCTCGAGGATAGATTCTGTGCTCAACCCAATTTTCCTGCAACTCACTTAAATCATGATGTGGATTTTTTTTTTAATCATTCACCGGAACAAGAAACCGGGCTTTAGCATAGAATCTGAAATTGAGCCTGAGATCGGTTTTATGAATAACGGTGTAACATTGAAAGTGGACCTCTGTTGAAAATAGAACCGGTGTCAGTTTTCAACGTTGAAATTGGAACCGGGAAGCCGTTGAACCTAACGCAAATGTATGTTTACATACACGTTGAAAATGGACCCCCGTTTAAAGGTGAACCATATGAAAAAATGATATGTTGATATCCACTTAGATTACTCTTAATGAAGTCCTGCGACCTATTTCTAAAAAACAATGACCTTCACTAAAATACACTGAGTTCAGAAATTAACCCAGTATGGATGTCTGACCTACTTTTGAAGATTTGACCTACATAAGCAAAAATGGTAATAGGGGTCAGAAATTAACATTAAACAGATGTTAGGCAAAATTAGGTCACTGTGATCTTAAACATTGACCTACATTATCAAAAATGGTCATAGGGGTAAGATATTACTATTTAACAACTGTTTGACAAAATCAGATCACTGTGATTCAATTTTCAAAATTTGACCTACATTACCAAAAATATGCATATGGGTCAGAAATGAACATTTAAAAGTTGTTAGACAAAACTAGGTAACTGTGACCTAATTTTCAATATTTTACCTTCATTATCGAAAATAGTAATTGGAAAAAAAGAGATTCAAAAAACTTGTTATTTGACCAAATGAAGTCACTGTGATCTAGTTGGTTTTTTTTAAATATTTAAAGACATTGTCACAGGACAGGTTTCAGAAATTTACAAGTATTTGTCCAAGCCAGATCCGTGAGAACTACATTTTTTCTAATTTGACCTCAGCCGTATAAATTGTTACAGGATTCAGAAATTAAGCTAAAACCTACTTTCAAAATTAGACGTTTATCATTAAAATTGGCATTGGGTTCAGAGATTAACACAAATGAAGAAAATATGCTTAACCAAATTACGTCCCTGTGACATGCTTTTCAACATTTGAACTACATATACAACATGCATGTATTTTTTTAAATAGTCAACAGGTTAAAACGTTCCACTGTTTGGAGATAAGAATGTCATTGTGACCTACATTTCACACTTTCTTTGTTGGAATGATCTCAGTCCACATTGAACATTAAAATAACCCCAAAATAGTTTCGACAATTTATTGATTGCGTTAATATGACTTGGGTCCTTATTCCCCGTTGAAAATTTACCCAGAAAATTATGAAACCTTTCACCATTCCATTGCTAAAAAATTGACCCGGGTCCATATTCAACGTTGAAAATGGACCCCTGAAAATTATGACAGTTTTCCATACTCTATTGTCAAGAGTTGGCCCCAGGTTCATTTTCAACGTTGAAAATAGACCACTGAAAATTATGACAGTTTTCCATAGCCAGATGTCAAAAGGTGACAAAGGTGACAAAGGTCCATATTCAATGCTGAAAATGAACGCCAGAAAAGAATATCACATCATGCCATTGGCAAAATGTAGCCCTGGGCCCATATTCAACGTTGAAAATTGACCCCTGGAAATTAGGACAGTTTTCCATATTCAATTGTCAAAAGATGACTCCAGTGTTTTTTTCAACGTTGAAAACCTACACAGAAAAAATACACAATATCAATGTCAAAATGTAGCTCCGGTTCAATATTCTAAGTTGAAAATTGATCACAGAATCATTATTTCGTTTTTATATGTTTGATTGTCGAAAATGGTCGTTGATCGATATTTAACGTTGAAAATGGACCCTTTAACTATATGTATTGGTGGTTTCTTTTCATATTGAAATGTCAAACAAGAGACCAAAGTGGAATCTTTGCCCCCACCATCGTTAGATCTCCATTAATTTTATCTAAGCTTGACCTTTTCCCTTCATTTCTCTTCTTTTCTTTTATCTGGTAGATTGATAATCTTGTCAACATATTGATCAGTCCAAGGACATTATGACACCAGGGGCGTGGCTATAGCCCTTGTTCGGAGTAGATTTGTGTACTCGCCTGCGTGCCAGTGTATAGTCAGCTACGCGCCTGGACACCTTCTATATTCCGATGTCAAAAGTTGGCCACGGGTCTCTATATTCAACGTTGGAATTAGATCCCAGAAACATAATGTCGCCTTTATTTATACAATTTGTCAAACCTGGTCCTAGATCATTATTCAATGTTTAAAATGGACCTCAGAACATTTTGTCGTCCCTATGTATTCAACAGTAGAAAATTGTCCCGGGTCCATATTCAACGTTTCAAATTGACCCCAGAACATTATCATACCATTCAATAATTAATTGTGAAAAATGGCCCTGGGTCAATATTCGACGTTGAAATTTGAATATTGAGCCGGGAATTCTTTGACCAATGTATGGATATAAACAAAAGACGACGCGTAATTAACTTCCCTTACGGACAATACAAAAAAACTTAATATGAAAAGCGCATAACTTTTCAGAAAGTACACTTCAGTGTCATTCTAAAACTGTAACTGGACTACATCTGCTTTCATTTTAATTTATGCTACTGCTTGGCGATATGAAAAGAAGAATAGTATGTTGCCACAGTATTAGCATGCATACTAGCATTAATGTCAAATAAGTCGTGTCTACCGATTGGACATTTTTTTTTATAATTCCATATACATTTAATAATGCAGATAGAACGTAATACATGCAGGCTGCATTTTACTCAATGTTTACTTGCAATTAATTTAATACAGGTATATCACCAATACTGTCTGAATCAAATCCAAGAATTCCTTAAAATTACATTTAACATACTACGCTCTGATTGGTTTGCGGTTTCTGCACAAGTGTGAATTGTAGTGAACATACAGGCATGTCACTAGTTATTTAAAACTACTACTTCTTAAGTGAAAAACTGTCGATCAACTAGGTTATGTGAAGAACTGGTCGACTACGTAATACAAGAGAGTACTGCTGCCATATATATTTTAGGACATTACTAGAAGAAACTAAGGACATCGAGACGCGGGATATTATATTATATCGTTTTAACATATCTTTCACATTTGTATATCGAACCGCCATCGAGAACTTGTTGAATTGTTGTTTATATTTAGCGAGTGTAAAGCTGCTTGTAAACCGGAAGTGAGTTGCCGATTGGAATGTAATGTAAAGCTAGGCCTTGAAAAAGAGCTTCTGTGTCTATTTATAAGCTAGATGACAAATTCATAGGAATGTTTCTGACAAGTTTAATTACAAGAAACAAGAAATGTTACCGATTTATTATGATAGTAATACTATCTTTCTAGCCTTATCGCGCCATTTTTGTATAACATTACGCATGTCGTCTGCTATTCTTGCGAGACAAACTGAGACCAAAAAGTGTTTGTGCTTTTTGTGAGTTTTTAATCACTTGTTATGCCCCGCCATAAAATGGGGTGGGGGCGGGGGGCGGGTGCATAAAGTGTTGCCCATGTCCGTCCCGTCCTGTCGCGTCCCGTCCCGTCCATGAGCGGGAGCATTTATGTCTTACAGACATTATCTAGTAATTATGATAATAAGAATAAGGACAGAAAGAGGACACATGTTAGGAAATTGTAACTTTGTAAATACTAGATTTATAGTGCGAGAGGGTGAGGAACTTTTTGTGAGAGTTGATGTGAGAAGCGATTTGATTGGTTGAGATAAATCATGTAATCATGTGAGAAGGGTATAAAAGGGAGCGAGAAAGACGTTCAGGTCAGACAATCCTGTAGCTTTGGCCACGACAATATTATTCTTAAACCTTCACTACTGTAGCAACGCTCCAAAAAAGGTTTGGTTGAGACACGTACTGATGGTTAGTCTGTTAACTATACATTTGGTATGGTAATAATTCGGACTATTGGTATGGGTGCGGTCAAAAGCCATGATGTTGCTCAGCTACGGACTGGAGTTGTCTGTCCAGTTGACCAAAGAGCTGCCACAGGATATCCGCGATGACCTGTACTGGGAGAGGAGATTCTCTCAGCGTTTTGAGGAGAAGCATATGGTTCTGTTCCCACTGTGCATCCAGCGTCAGATCAACTTCTGGTACCATGTCCCTCCCTATAGGTATGTATTCTGTTAGGGTTATTTTACAAAATGGTCAGATTTCATAAGCGGAATCAAAAAACAAGAAAAGAAAGTCAAAAGTCGCATATATAAGGTACATGTACCTATCAAAAGCTGATAATTATAATGTTCGACCTTCCTCCGTTAGATCAACGGGTGCCCCTCTTCCAACTCCCCAAACCTCGAATTGATTTATCATCCTTATTAAATATAAAAAATTAAGTCACCAATTGACAAAACACGTCATTTTTCAAAAGTTATCCATTTCTTACAGGTGTATTGCCCCAGTGTCGGAGAAGATAGCTGATGACGGTGGATTATGGAATTGGACCGTTATTTCTATTGACGCAATTCTTTGTGTGATAACTGGCATATCGATCAAATTTTCGATTCGGATCGCCTTAATTATTTATTCATTTGTCACGGTTAGTTCCGATGGGAACTTGACTACGGCTAATGACTGATTCTAACACTGTGGATCATGATATCGTCCAGTGGACTGGTCTAACGAAGATTTCTGCGGGGTGGCTGTTTTATCATTTATCATTAAGAACTGTACTGATCTTGTCCAGTAATGGTCGAATTAAAAAAAAGATATATTTATACAATTTATTAATTTGTTGTGTTTGTTAACTGGCAGATGTTTAATCAAAAATAAGTCAATAGGAAGTAAGATTATCTTGATCTTCTACAAGCTAACAAACAAACATAAAAAATACTCTCCGAAACTCCTTCTCTTTCAGACCACAGGAGCCTAAAGTTCTGTCAAAAACATATAATAGCAGTAATACAAAAACAATGCCTATACTATGCTAAAAAATCTGATATTATTGGTATTTTTTGTATTTAATTTTTTTGACAGAGTTTCAGTCTCTGGTGTTCAGACACAGTCATAAAAAAAAATACAAATAAGCACTCCGTTTCTACTACAGTCTTCCTATTGAACCCATTCCCTTTTTTAATTATCAGTATATCAGTGTTTGATAAGAATTATCAGAGTTAATTATTTTCGTGATTCTTCAATTGTGTCATCAATAACTGTTTATATATGCAAAAATAAATTGTCAGAAATATGAGAAGGTGTTAATTCCGGGTATTAACCTCTATTACACGTGGTGTTCATCAAGGTGGTGTTTTAGGTCCGCGTTTATTTTATGTAATGATAAGTCATATGGTAAACAGAGCCGATAGTAAATGTAAATTTTATTTTATTTTATCATATGCTAACAATAGTGTTCAATACATCAATAAATGAAATACAGACCTTACAAAATAAATCATCATGTAATGAACCGGTTTTTTGGCGTGAACTAAGGAAGGTTGGCTTGCAATTGGCCCAAGTTTCAATGCTTCTAAATCGTTCTTTCCTTCATTTGTAGTTCGAATCTTTGTGTATATTGTTTGGATTAGAAATGGATTTAAGTTGTTACTCTTTTTCTACATAATATATTTGAGGTAATGTCTTCCAAACTTGGTGTTGTAATTTAATCCTGATCAAACTGAGTTGATCGATAACTTTTTATCTCTTTATTTAGGTAAAACAGGAATAATGTTATTTTGTTCCAATATTGAAAATCGAAAGCAAAGTGAAATATTTTGGTTTACTCTTGGGAACTGAAATAGTCTTACCGTGGCTGTATCAATTGAAATAAATGATATTGCAATGAAATAAACAGTCTTAAAATACTTCCCTGCTCTCTATTTTCGGTCAGCCTCCCTATAAGCTAGGCGACCCANTCCGTCTTTATATGTCCGACTTGTAAGCTAGGCGACCCGTCTACATATGTCCTCCCTGTAAGCTAGGCGACCCGTCTTTATAAGTCCTCCCTGTAAGCTAGGCGACCCGTCTACATATGTCCTCCCTGTAAGCTAGGCGACCCGTCTTTATATGTCCTCCCTATAAGCTAGGCGACCCGTCTTTATATGTCCTCCCTGTAAGCTAGGCGACCCGTCTACATATGTCCTCCCTGTAAGCTAGGCGACCCGTCTACATATGTCCTCCCTATAAACTAGGCGATCCGCCTTTATATGTCCTCCCTATGAGCTAGGCGACCCGTCTTTATATGTCCCCCCTGTAAGCTAGGCGACTCGTCTTTATATGTCCTCCCTATAAGCTAGGCGACCCGTCTTTATATGTCCTCCCTGTAAGCTAGGCGACCCGTCTTTATATGTCCTCCCTGTAAGCTAGGCGACCCGTCTTTATATGTCCTCCCT
>NW_018407597.1:1255635-1323277 GCF_002113885.1 Mizuhopecten yessoensis
TGACCCGTCTTTATATGTCCTCCCTGTAAGCTCGGCGACCCGTCTTTATATCCTCCATGTAAGCTAGGCGACCCGTCTTTATATGTCCTCCCTATAGGCTAGGCGACCCGTCTTTATATGTCCTCCCTATAAGCTAGGCGACCCGTCTTTATATGTCCCCTCTATAAGCTAGGCGACGTCTTTGCAAAGATTCTAAAATGCAGACATGAAGAGGTGAGTCTTTATGTCCCTCTTGAACTTGGCCAGGGTTTTGGACTTCCTAATAGCAGATGGTAAGCTATTCCACAACGTAGCCGAAACCCTCCAAAAGCATTTGTTTCCGTAGGTCACAGTACGAGATTTTGGGACACACAACAAAGATTCTGACTCCGACCGCAGTGATCTTGACGGCTGATACAGGGTAACAAGTTCCTGTAGGTACTGAGGAGCTGTTCCATTCAGTGCCTTGTATGTGTATACCAGAATTTTGTACTGCGGCCTGGTATTGTTCAGGTAACCAGTGCAACGAATAAAGCGCAGGTGTGATGTGCTCTGTCTTTCGAGTACGAGTTACTAGCCGTGCTGCAGTGTTCTGAACCCTCTGCAGACAACTAGTTAGTTTGTCAGATATACCACAGAGCAGGGCGTTACCATAATCCAACCGAGAGGTAACAAGTGAATGCACCAAAATCTTGCATGCATCTGCAGTTAGAAACTGCCGAATACAGCCGATGTTCCTGATCTGGTAGTAACAGGATTTGGCAATAGCGTTCACTTGTTTCTCCATGTTCAGAGAACTGTCAAAGTATACCCCTAGGTTTTTAACAGCTGGAACAGTCTCAATAGTTCTGGCACCAACCTTGAGCTGGAGAGCCATTGTTTGCTGACANTCCGTCTTTATATGTCCTACCTATAAGCTAGGCGACCCGTCTTTATATGTCCTCCCTGTAAGCTAGGCGACCCGTCTTTATATGTCCTCCCTGTAAGCTAGGCGACCCGTCTTTATATGTCCTCCCTATAAGCTAGGCGACCCGTCTTTATATGTCCTCCCTATAAGCTAGGCGACCCGTCTTTATATGTCCTCCCTGTAAGCTAGGCGACCCGTCTTTATATGTCCTCCCTGTAAGCTAGGCGACCCGTCTTTATATGTCCTCCCTATAAGCTAGGCGACCCGTCTTTATATGTCCTCCCTATAAGCTNCCAAACAAACAAACAAAAAATCTATCAAACTTTTCCTAATCTGATTGATTTTTCCTCGTTAACACTCGTTGCGTGCGTACACACCACTTTTAAAGATAAATATTATTGCACAATCAATAAAAATATAGTTTTCTTCCAAATTTGAGATCCTCACATAGTGACTTGCGACCAGTTCGGAGAGGCAATCTGGGGTTAGGTCGGGCAACTTTGGAAGCATTATAATTATGACGTCATAAATATTCAACGTCAGGTTTTCCCGCCAATTTCACGATTTTCCATTTATGTGATATGGACCGAACCTGCTCCAAATTGATATTTCAATGTATTCAAAAAATTACAGCAATATAAAAGTCATTGGCTTTTATGTATACCATATCATGCGAAGTTGTCATTACGTTCACGTACGTGTTACACGTATGACATTAATTCAGTGTAGCAAAGTATTTGGATTAATTGTAAGCTTTAAGCTTTGTTTACATTGTGTGCGAATTGAAAGAAATAAAATAAAGTTTACACTAAGTATAGCGATTCGGTTAGTGATAGAAAAAGAAAGGCAGGCCATATAGCTTAAATTGGAGAAATATCTAGTATGGTTTAAATTCTTTATACTTTCCCATCAGTAACTTTCTCCTCTATTTTAATAATTGATTTCTCCTCGCCATTTTTTTCATGTAAATTAATTAATGTCCCGCCCAGTCTTGAACCGTTCAGATCATCAAGGTCTGAAATATTTGTTCAAGACCAAAAGTATCACATGGGTGGTCGGACTTACTCCGGGGACAAAAGCGAACTTGCCCCGATCTCCCCTAGAATCTTCTAGAAAACAAGCATTTTTTGCCAGTTCGAGAAAAACTTGATCTTTCCAGAAAAGTAAAATTAAAACAACGCGGCACATATGTTTACCTGAAAATACCACAGACACTGTACGTCTTTTTTTCCAGAATTATCCTTTAACGTTCTTCCCTTTAGACTGTGAAGCCACCGGGCAGATTCACCACAGGCGTATCAAATTAATTAAGTGACGAAAAATGCACGAAAAAAGAACACAAGAACACTGAAAACGATAGAAAAAGAAAAATGTTAACAATTTTGACTAAAAAATATTTGTTTATCTCTTGATTTGTTGTTGACTATGTAAATGACATTAAATAAAGATTATTTGATTTCATTGGAAAATATCAAAAACTGTTGACAATAAATAAATTAACGGTTAGTCGTTAATTATTTATTTTTTAAATGTAAATCAAGGAAAACGGGTTTTTTGAACATTAAAATTTCAATCCATCCCGTAATTTTTTTATGCAGAAGAAAAGGATTTTGATCGAACATTCCATTAGATCTTTTAATTCAAATGTACGTTAAATTAGTTCATCGTCAATTTTGGTAACCATGTATATATATCTACTTACGGATCGACTTGACATTATAATATATATAAATTATATATATATATATATATATGTTCGAGCGATACTTTATAGTTGTCTCTCTTCTGTCAGAAATCTTTTCTGTTGGAGGCGTAACGCAAACCAAAAACGAATTAGCCAATCAAATTGACGCTTTCAGCATTGGCAAACAACAACAGAGAAGTGCAGGGATTGTCAACCGAACGGTAGAGGGGGGTTTCATCCAGGAAAAATTAGATGAATTTCAAGTAAATTACCTCAGAAGCATAACCAAATGGGGAAGAGAGGTGAGTTATATTTCTTTATAAGCAGCAAAATGCATATTTAGTAACATTCTGCCGATGAATAACAACGAAATAATGGTATAGACCGATCACTCGTCTGTCGGCCAGACAAGTTTCGACAGATGTTTTTATACAAAATTAATGAAGGATTTTCACTTGATGAGGTCAATCCTGGTAATTGCATTGCTTTTATGGGTTAGGCGTTAATTAAGACATCGACACAAATCAATACACAAGACTCGTCATTTTGAAAAGAAAATGCATTTCACTATTTGGTGATATTTTATTGTTTTCTGACCTGCTCAAACAAGTATGAGTTTACCGCCGATTCCATCAAAATATTATTGTAGCATTGTGTCTAGTTTGTGTCCTACTAAGCCTTCACCTAATCGGGGAAAAAATGTTCGATAAAGTGTGTTCAGTCAATAAAATCATACTTAGTCATTTAAATTTGGTTAGACAAAGAAAGAAAGCAAATGCAAATTGATTTTCAGCCGGATAATTAATCCTTGTTTTGCTCACACTGACTGTCATCGTATCAGTTTTGCTGCAGTAGTGTACTCGCATATATATTTGAATATGTGTTTCCAGAAAGGGGCATAGTAGTTATTAATTGGTAAAATTGAACTGTTTAATGCAGGCCTTACTTGGTCACAGGATATCAAAATGACAATGTCTTGACATTTTACAAAATACAACAGTAATAATTACAGAGGACACTACATTGTATATTTTTTTGACATAGCATATCACGATACTTTCCGGCTCCAATGTACATGTGGAATACATTGTCGAATCTAGGCTACAATGAGTCCCAAATTAATTTGATGGGCTCCTTTTAATATTGCAAGGCTGCAGACATTCATAGAAACACATACTTAACATCTTTTTGAAATTTCCATGGGCGAGATTACGTATGCTCAGAATTAAAAGCATAAATAAAGTGTGTGTAGGTATACGTACATCCAGGTAAAACAAATACACTTTTAAGTGGCATCTTTTGAGCTGATATTTCAGATGAAATCATCAGATCATTGAAAAAAGGAATAGTTTATAAAATTCACTGGTGGAAACTGCTAAATTTTCTAAGGTTAAAAAATCGGGAGTCTCCCACCAGAATTGGGAGAGTTAGCAAGTATGGAAACATTAATTTTGTATTTAGTTAAAAATTCACAAATTTTATAACTTAAATAGGAAAATTTTAAACTTTTTTCAAAAAGATCGCTTAACATTCTTTGTTATTTTTATAACTTGTACACCCTACAGTTTAAAACTGGTTAATTACAACCTCATTTGTTTAGGCGTGTCTGCTGACAAGGGCCTGCGGCCAACCTCTCCTGTCCATGTCCATGTGGATGATGATATCCCAATTCATGTCCATGTAAAACAAAAAGGGAAGTCAAAGACAAGAAAGGTGGGTTAGTCCATAGTGACATTTCACCGTCATATATGTAATTAAAAATTATACACTTGAACCATATAAATTAATGAAACAAGCTGCAGCAAGTGCTGTAAGTAAGTTGTGTTTCATCAATGAAGGTTCACTTAATGTTTTTATTTCATAAGATAATAACAGATATAATGTGATAACAGCTAGCTACAGCTTTGTCTAAATAAAGGTATAAAAAAGTCCTATGAAACAGATCAAACACCAGGTTATATATGCGTGGATTCGGCTGTGCTCCACTGTTCCTTAATGCTTTTTCTAGTGTAAAAAAAAATCATTTTTAGTGTGCAAGTATGCATTCAATAGTGTACAGACCCTCAAGTCCTGAAATGTCCCCAGAACCATTGACACTATTTTGATACACTGTCAATTTTTCTGGAAGGAGGGGTTTAATTATTTCAATATATCTTACCCTCAGAGCGTCCGAGACTTGACTACTACAGTAGAAATGATATTGCATCCAAGCAAACATTTCTTACTGTTTGTATTGTTGTTTCACCATTTTTAATTCATAACTGAAGCATGTTATATATTCATGCTTCAGAATACAGAAAAGTAAAGGGAACTCTTGTTTGTTTCTTTTTCCATTGCCCCAGCTGTTCAACTGACTTAAATTTTACAACAGTATCACATAATTTTTTATTCAGCTAAAACTGCAGTATAAATTAAACTAAACTTGTTATTAGACATAGGAATACAATGTAACATTTTAGTCAGAAAGTAACTTTTGCTAGTTTTTTAATCGTTGAATCACTTAACTTGTTATCTGTAACTATTTCATCTGTCCAGGTTCCGTCAGTGGGAGGACCAGTAAGGCCAGCCTTGTCCAAAAGAAGCACTGCCTCTGCAAGAAGCAAAAGTCCTGGAGGAGCATGGGTTCCGCCTCCAGGCAAGGCCACTAAGGGGTCAAAGGTCACTTGGCAGGTAGGTCAAGGTCATTGCTCATTGATCTTGCACTTGCAGCTTTTAACAGATAATTCAAATAAGACATGATAATTAAAATATGATTTTTGAAATTATTCATTAATACTACATACAATGTGTCTTAATTTTGTTCAAAGGTTTAAAGAGAATTTGATTATCAGGACATTTATAGTCTTGCTGTTCTTTCATTTACACTTCGAGGTTCCAGAAGCAAGCTTGATTGTAATGATACTTCAAGCAAGACTTAAAGTTATGATATGATGCTGGTATGTTATGAAACGATTAGCATACAGTGTATATCACCAGAAGATGTCCTTCATCAAGGAATAACATTTCAAAAATCGTATGGGTGCATATATAATCAAGAACTAATTTAATGACAAGTGAATGTCACAATACACCATCACAGTTGTTTTGTGATACCTGGAATGTATCATGACAAATCACTGCTTCAGTAAAGTTTTACAGTCCTAATAACCAGCTTATGTTGATTGCGTCTCTATCAGGGTTACTGTGTTCCTCGTCTGTGCAAAACTCGCACATACACGCCAAGACCGAGAAACCCACGTAAAACAAAAACCCATCGCTCCAGATCATATCGGGTGAATAAATGGCATGCTAAACTCTGCATCTGTTTCATGTGTTCACATTAGCATCACAAATAGATCTTAGATTGACAGACAACCAGTCCACTTGAAGCATTATGTAAAACAGTTTTTAATATTCAGTTTACTGGTAGGTGATCATTTTTATTTATTTTTTTGCCTTTTTTTCATTTATGACACACTTCATGAAACTCACTGCATGGATCAAAAGTAATCACAGCAACACCAAATTCACTGAAAGGAAGATACAGTTCTGATACTTTCCTCATACTCTTTTAGCAGTTGATGTTCAAGCAAGAAGTTTCTGAATGGACATTGACACATGTTTTATTTCAATATCAAAATCTGGATATTATGTAACTTCAATTTTACAGCTTGCTCACAGTGTTGTGAAATATTAACACGTTTTACGTACATGTGTTAAGAAATACAGTGACATGCTTGCCTGTGTTGTCATGTGTGCATGTACATGTTAGTACATCGTATTGTCTCAAGGATCATTGGCATTATTATCCAATAGCAATTATTTAAACAAAAAAATCAAAGTATATATTAATTATCATATAAACAGGCTTTTGATGGAATAACAAAGTCACATAAATGTTTATAGTGTACTAGGTAATAATTATATTTATCATATGAATACTGTGTTATACAGTGTCATAATGACATCACATAAATTATGTTTATTTATTACATACTTACAGGTTTTTTGTATATGCGATACGACAAAATTGCTCTTACCCATATCAGCCCTCGCCGTATCACACCCCAAAAGCAGTATCAGCCCGCAAAACCCGTATCACACCTCTTTTGGAAATTTTTCGTTTTTCAATATTTCAAAAGAAATAGCTTAAGATAGTAGCTTTTATTAGTAAGTATGTATTATTCTCTATGGAACGTGTGTAATATCACTGCAGAAATGACATCACAATCGAATAGGAACAATCAGTGTCTCGTCACGTCATTGTGAAGTGGACTAATTTTCATCATTTCAGAGGCGACCAATTTTCATCATTTCAGAGGCGACCAAGTGCAAAATATTTGTTTCATATCACAATTATACAGTTTACTTTGTATTATATAATAAGAAGAATCTGTCATGAATTTGTTTCCCTTCATATTAAATTTATGATACTCATTTTGGATTTTTCATATTTGCTCACCAGAGGCTCGCAAACATGAAAAATCCAAAACTTGTATCATAAATCTAATATGAAGAGAAACTTATGACAGATCCTCTATATAATTACCAATTGTGACATCACACGGGACATATTGCAATGGGGTCACAAAATCATCCACAGTGGCCAAACTGATGATGTTTTCCTTTGATATGTGCTGTTTAACATGCCTAGGTTGAGTACTGCTAAAGTTGTTTTTTCTAGTGGTTTGTGTCATTATTTTTTCAGTGAAAAATATGACCTGTGACATTACCAGCAAGTACCCATCTTAAGTGTGGCACTTTCTGCCATGATAACTACACATAGCATTTGTTAAAAAAATAGGATCCTGCAAAATGGACTAGTTTAGCAAATCCATGAAAACTAGGAATTGCGGGGGGAAAAAGACCGACACACAGTGTGTGATATTAGAACAACAATATTGATATAACCTACTGTACTTCACCTGGTCCCAGCTTGAATGCTAACCTTATCTGTGTTTCAGGGCCCCACCCATCGCCTAGAGATGAGCAACCCTCGTGAAACTCTTCACATGAGCGACTTAGACACAGATGAGGAAGAACAAGTCCATGGACAAATGAGGAACTACGAGAAGAAGATAGAGGGTCTCATGTCGGAGGTCGGGACGCTGAAGAATGAGGTAAGTGTGAAATCTAATTTTGTAAACAGTAAGCTAGGGTGTCACGGTCCACATTTATTCAGTTCGGTTCGTTATTATTAGCTCACCTGGTCCGAAGGACCAAGGTGAGCTTATGCCATACCGTGGCGTCCGTCGTCCGTCCGTCAACAATTTCTTTAAACGACTTCTTCTTCTTAACCACTGGTTGGAATTAAACTAAATTTGACTGTAAGTATCCCTAGGTGGTGGGGATTCAAAATTGTACAAATGGTGGGGCTGACCCCCCGGGCTAAGGGGTGGGGCCAATAAAATGTATTACTTGGAAATGGTTGAGATCCCCACCATATAACCATATATACAATTGCTGAGTATAAAGAGAAGAATGCACATTTGCTTCCAGGATGTCCCTAGGGTCTGGCCCCACCCTTGGAGACATAGTCCCTGGGCCATAACTTTAAAACGGTTGAGATCCCCACCCCAAAACTATATATACAAATGCTGGGCATAAAGAGACGAATGCAATCATGATATCAGAATAGACCCTGGGGTCTGACCGAACCCCTAGGGACCTAGTTTCTTAGTCACAGCTTGGAAACAGTTGAGAGCCCCACCCTATAACCGTATATATACAATTGCTGAGTATAAAGAGATGATTGCACATATGCTTCCAGGTTGGCCTTGGGGACTGCCCCACCCTTGGAGACTTAACCCCTGGGTCATAACTTTGAAATGGTTAATATCCCCACCCCAAAACTATATATACAATTGTTGGGCATAAAGAGACGAATGCAGTCATGACATTAGAATTGATCCCAGGGTCTGCCCCACCCTTGCAGACTTGGCCCCTGGGTCATAACTTTGAAACGGTTGAGATCCCCACCCCAAAACTATATATACAAATGCTTGGCAAAAAGAGACAAATGCAGTCACAATATTAGAATCGATCCTGGGGTCTGGCCACAACTCTAGGGACCTAGTTTCTGAGTCAAAGCTTGGAAACAGTTGAGATCCCCACCCCATAACCATACATAAAATTGCTGGGCATGAAAAATGTAATATAGCTATGCTACAAGGATTGGCCTTGGGGTCTGGCCTATTCCCTTGATCTCATTTTGAGAATAGTTTGTCATGATTGCTTAGGTAGGTATCCAGGTGAGCGATACAGGCCCTCTGGTTTTTATGTCTGTTTTCGATTATTTCGGTTCGATTCAGGCAACTTTGTAATCTTTGATGAAGAAATCAAAATGATACCAAACTTGTAATTTTTATTTCGTTGAAGTCGCTATGTCTAAACTATCCTAAACAGATCAGTGGTACCTATCATTATGGTTGGCACGACTACATAGGCAAAGGCGTTACAGTGTATCGTTTGAGTTAAAACACAAACAATACACGCCTTTGCTACTTATTCAAGATCACACCGAAATATGAAAATTGCAAACCGCACTGAACCGTGGGATTTTGACCCGCGCTTAACCATGACACTCTTAGCAAACAGTGATGCAAATAATATACATTTATATACACATCTTTACAGGAAGGGATAACTGTAATTGCATTTGACTTGAGGTTATGAACAGTGAATTAATCAAAAAAATTGTAACACCCCAAACCCCCACCCTCCACCCTGTCCGCAAGATATAGTTCAGTTAAAGAACAGGACATTTGCTTTTCTTACAGAAAGTTTTTGAATCCATGTACGCAAGAAACAAGACTGCTTGAATTGGTTTTTGTGTCATTGCTTGTTTCGTTTCTGACCACAGGCTGAGCTGCAAAAAACACTGAAGGAGATGGTACATAAGGATGACTTACTACACGCTTCACGGCATGTGATGCATGAACAGGAACGAGAGCTAGATGAGTATAAAGATGAGCTGGACATCACTGAACACGAGAACCAAATCCTTCGACGGAGCATGGAGAACCTTAATGATGAAGCTGCCTACTCAAGGTGGGCATGAGTATGGCTTTGCCTTCAGAGCTTGATGCAATATGTTTCATAATAATTGTTAGCCCCCACACAAATATCATTCTATTTTATAAAATGCTTTTGATGACATCAGTATGTGTGATTTCGATTCCTGAAGATATAGCACCGCGGGTTAATATTAGTATAAGTATTTATTTTATAAGATTTCTTTTATTTTGATAGTAAAAATATTACTTCAAATACATAACTGTTGATTTTCATAGAAAAGTGGTATTTGCTAATTGTATACCGTAATAAGATGTAGAATCTAATTTAGAATAAGTTGATGTTTAGTGATTTTGTCTGACAAATAGAATAATTCTTAAAATTGACAGTAGTTTTGCTTTTTTCAACAGACTTGAAGTTAGTATTGCATCAGGGGAAAGAGAGAAGTTGATGAAGAAACTCATTGAAGTGGAAATGGATGGCCAAACAGCAGTGAAACACATTGGAGAATTACGGGATGTAGTACGCAGGCTACGAGAGGTACAAACAATTCTATGTGTTAAGGAAGGATAAGAGGGGTGCATTCATTTTTGGGGTTTAAAGAGGAACGAGAGGAATGAGAAAGTAGGGAGGTGTGAAAAGATCATGTATATATTACATTTTTGCCAGTGAAATATCGGATTCCATCAACTTGATAAAACTGATATCTTTCACACTGTGACAAATATCAAAAGAGATATTTTCTCACTGTGAAAATATCACTTTTTGGTATTGACCAATCATAACGGTATCTTCTTTTCGCTGCATTCAAAGGCAACATTTTTTTGTTCAGATTCAAATGAAGCGACGGTAGAATAAGTGGTTGTTATGGTAGATGTTTGGTACACACACTTAAATATTTACATGAATATACAATTAATAACATTTTCATAAGCAATCACACCAGATAATAGCAGATAACGTACAAATTGCATTGAGTATCCCATTCAAAATGGCGCACAGCCTTGTTGTTAAGCGTGACGTCATTAGAATATGGCGCTAATTATTATGCTTCTGATTCCCGCCCTTTTTTAATGCATTACATTTTTCATGTTTTATGCTTTAAAAATGTAATAAATAGAAAATTAATGGTGTCTTCAGTAATAACAAATATATTTGTTATGACTGAAGACACCATTCAATATCATCTATATATCTAGATCCGAAGTATTGCAATGTGGCAGCAGATCTATTTTGGTTTCTTCAATGTCCCATAAGTAGAAGACACAGAAGAAAGCCCCTGATTCTGCATGGGGACCCACATCAGTTGCCTCATACAATAGCATACAGTGACATGCAGCGAGATTATTATACCACAAACCTATATGTACATGGGTTGTGCATTTATCGTTTAACACCAATACTGCATTAAAAATATAAAAAAAAATCACTGCTCTGATATGAAGTAGAATGATCTGTTCAATAAGTGTAAGGAATATTTCTGATTTGGCCCCAGTTAAATGAACACTCTCTAGATCAAAGTAAGGTAAAATCTTAATTTTAGAAAGTTTTTCATCACTTCAGTAGGATTTTCATATGGTAAAGTTCTGATATATTTACCCTGTGTTTTGGTTGATACAAGTGTTAACAAAAATAGTACATTTTCAGGATACCAAACTTTCTCATACTTTTTTTCAGGAAAACAAACTTACTCATGGTGACAGTGTACGGTATGGCAAACAGAAAGACATTCTCCTGGAGAAACTTGCTGATTTCGAGGCCACAAACCGCACATTAAGACGGCTGCTAAGGGAACAGCATCATGCAGAGGCTGCCGCTCTCAGAATGGGGGAGCAGAGAGATGGTTTGGTGATGAAACTTTCTGACTCGGAGAGGCAAAATGAGGTAGGTTTATCAGTTCATAGGTTTTCATTGAAAAACATTCTGTTAGGTATTCATTTCCTTTATATTTGGATTATTAATCTCATGAAAATCATCAGAGAAGTTGATAAGAACACATTTCAAGACTTTTGAAAATATTGAAACGAAGTACAGTGTATAAACATTATGATTTGGTTCAGTAAAAAAGCTTATATTGATGTAATTCAAAACTTTGGTCAGTTGCAATGATAAGGTACATGTATATACTGTGCTGTATATAATATATATATAGGATCTTACATGAGTTATCATTTCATATGCGATAAATTTATGAAAGGAGTCTTAAGAATTTTTCAATTTAGCGAGACTGGCAAGCTAAAATGAAAAAATTGTGACGAGTTTCATAAATTTCATGCGAAATGTAAACGAGTGTAAGATCCTTTTAATCACATGACCAAGATTTGTGGCATTTATTAGTGTAAAACGACAATTTTCATGCAACCTTGAAATGTAAAAAGCCGCCATTTTGACTCCTTTGCGTACGTCAGTGACGTCATATACCTGTCCTAGGTGTGAAGTCACAATTGAAACTTACAACCAATCACAGGGCTGATAGGTCATAATATTGCATTGGTTAATACGCCAAAAAATATGACATTGGTATATTCACTGGATAACACAGTACATTATGTGATAAATGTAAACAATTTATTGTACTCAATCTCTGATTTGAAAAACACAACAACAAAAAACCTGTTCATGAATGTATGTATCCTTAGGTATAATAAATACTATCCTGAGAGTGACAATGCAAACTTGTAAAGTGAAACAATCCAGATAACTGCCTAAAACTTTACATCCCTTCACAAAAGTTTTTACTGACTTGATGAACTTGGTACCTTCTATTTGATTGACAGCCAGTGAGATCCCTATTGAGATACAACAGGGTTGGTAATAAGCATCTGTATGTCTGTTCCAATAGTCACCAGAATCTGTTGTGTTTTATGTTCATGCATGTGTATGTAAACAAAGGGATATGTACAAAATACATGTAGGAATCACCCTTAGATATTTTGTTATGTGAAAGAATGATGCAGCATGAATGTATGTCTTCTGATGATGCCATTGAAAAGAGACTTGATAAAGTACTCTCTCTAACTGCATCCTCCATGTATAAGTTCTTAACATTTTGCATTCTTTGTAAACTATTCATGTTTTTCACAAAGAAAAATTGTTTGTTTCACAATTATTTTGCATTTGATACTTTTATACACAATTTTGAGTTATCATGGCTAAGTTGTAAACATAATTTTAAAGTCTGTTACCAGGAAGAATTTTATTTTTGGTGACGGCTTCAAACAGCATAACACTTTATAGTTTATTTATTATTATTACAGAAATCGCCTTCACATATTTTACAGAGCCACCCATCAGGTTCACACACAAGGTTCTATCTTTAATGCTACCACCTACACTATACATATGGTTAGTGTAAAAGGGTTATGCTATCTTCCTTTACAACCGTGATTTGTGTGAGAGTTAAGTTTATATGTTTATGACACATTATGCCTGTGATTTGTGTACTTGTAGGGGTTAAGGTTATATGCTACCAAACACATTATACAATTTTTGTTAAAGTTAAGGTTATGTGCTATCTTACTTACACATTGTACCTGTGATTTCTATTACAGTTATCTCCCTTGCAAAACTGAAACCAATCCAATAACTTATAGTTACCTGAGTGTTATTGATGCATGTGTTCTTGTGTATGTGTCAAATATGTCAATAGTTCATTTAATCAAGTTTGAATACTATTCTTAGGAGACTTAGTTGTGCAGAAGTCTTTTGGCAGGGTGCTTAATGTCACTGACAGGTGATAGATATTTTTATTACAGGAATAAAGCTCAAGACATAACAGTAAAAATGTTGCTATCTGTACTGTATCCCATGGCTGTTATGTCATCTTTGTCAAAATATTGTACCCTTTTGTCAAAATGTGTTATTTTGTTATCTTCAATTTTATCTGTCATATGTTAAGAAATATAAACATTGTTGCAATATAAATTATAATTAAGAATCGGGATTTGGTTTATAACCTGTATTTCATATGTTGTATGGTTGCAGCGGCTACGGATAGAATTAATGGACCGTGACCGTCTCATTGGAGATATGAGAGCCAACATTACTGCACAAAAGGTAGGTCATCTGATAATTGTCATATTATATAGTGTTCTATACCTAGATTTTAATGTAAAACACTGGCATTCACAAGCATAGTGACACCCATTAGATCAACACTCTTTTGTATTTGAAAATTCACTCACACATGTATACTATATAGTTCCTGAGACTCTATATAGATAATGGAGAATTTTTTATTCTAATGTAATTGGATAAAAACTTTGTCAACAAACAAGCTTTATATGGAAATATATATTATTTTGGTCTATTGACTCCAAACTAATTGGGAAACTTTCAGAACTTTTGGCTATCAGCTTATTATGCTTACACAAATCTACAGTGTAGAAATAATTCCACTCGTTGTAAAGAGTGGAAGGATGGACTTGTAACCAGGTTTTGATGGTCTTTCCTTGTTTTGGGTCAGCTGGAATTAGCAAAACGCAGAGGCTGTGGAACAAGGCCAAAATGCACAAAGTTAAAAACAAAACGGAAAAGGGTGAAAATATTCTACTTTTTTCCTTTAGTCTGTTTTGACTCTATTGAACTAATGTTTAATACTCAGATTTTATTTTTATTTTGAGATGTGCTTGAATTTCAAAACCTTTGTATAAAACTTGCTGGCTAGCTGACACACAACAACGGAGCCCTACAAATTACAGCAGGTGTCTGGAACGTTAAACTGTAGAGGCATCTGCTACAGTTATATAGATGCTGCTTCTTTCTTCCTTCATGTCAATTGACAAGTGTCAATTGTGAGCCTGTAGTTTCCTCTTTAGTCAATTGTCATCTTCTGGTTGCAAATTTCCAGTTTGCAACTGTCTTTTAAATATGAATTTACAGAAGTAAACCTCATCATTTCTTATTACTATTGCTATATATAGGTTGCATTGGAGCTAAATAATATTATTAAGGAAAAAAATAGAATAAATAATCTAATTACATGTATGTAATATTTCCCGAGTCACTTTCAATTTTGGATATGTTTTGAAATTCTTAAAAATCAACAATTTTAAGAAAATTATCTGTAGCTGGTCAATAGAAATATTAAATGAACAGGCTATTAAGTGATTTAACGGGGTGTATAAAATTACGAAGTTTTCAAGTGATTCCGTAATTACTGAAAAATGATGAGGTTTATTGCACAAAATACAAAATGTATGTGTATTAACATTCAACTGTGTTCTTATTAACCAGCCAAACTTTACTTATTCATAGCATGCATGATAATATAGTGCAAGATTTTCTGGAGGGGTGAGTTATTCTAATGTACTGAAGCAATAATAAAGTATTTTCTTACCGTAAACATAAAATATTAATGTGAACATAATTTTGAGGTTGTTAATTTGCTGAGGGATTTGAATTTGATCTTTAAGGTATAAATGCATGTTGTGTGTATACCTGTATATAGTTTGGAGATTTTTAGAGTGTTGCTTATGTAACAACTAGTGATCGGCAAATGATCAATTATGACCAGTTTGTCCTTTCCAATTTGGGTATTCAGTTCCATAAAATTATGAACCGATTTTACAATCGATCATCGATCGGTTTATTACTTCCGATTATAAACAAATTATGAATTTAAACCCGTTGCCCATCACTACAATAACAACACAGGAACACACCAGTTCTGATACTACTTTGTAGTACATCAAAACAATTTGTAAATCGTCAGTAGACCTTTCCTGTTTTTAATCTCCTCTTGTCATTTTCCTTTACCTCATCATTTTCTTCTACTTGTTCCTGACTGTTCCTTCCATTTCGCCTTCAGCTAACTCATCATTCTCACATACTTCTTCATTAAATCTTTATCATTTTCCTACTTTTCCTTTCCTCCTTTCTTTCTTGTACCTATTATATTTTTTATATCCCTTCTTTCTCGGGAGTTAACCTTCACTCCTAACTTTACTGATGTATATCTTAAGTTCACCAGAAATTGAGTACAGTTTTTAGGTCACCTGAGACAAAGTTTCAAGTGACCTATTGCGATCGCCTTTTGTCGTCGTCGTCCGTCGTCCGTCCGTAAACAATTTACAATTTCGACTTCTTCTCCAAAACCCCTGAACCAATTTCAATGAAATTTTGCAGAAACCTTCCATGGCCAAAGGTCAACAAAATTGTTGCCGGTTTGGTCCCCGGCCCCAAGGGGATTTCAAAAATCTTCTTCTCAAGACCCAGATATGGTAGAATCAAATACTCTTCATAGATGGAAGGGTCTTAAGGTGCTTTACCAAAATTGTGAATTTCTTGACACTGGGGTCTCACGTTTCCCCCTGGGGAGGGGGTAAACTTTACTATAGTTTATATAGGGAAATTACATTTTGGACCAACATTTGTTTAATTGCCATTGGAGGTAATTAAGTTTAGGTTAGCATTATCAGTATTGGGTAGTAGTTTGATGGTATGCACATATGAGCCCTGACTGACCCCCCGGGGCTGATGGGAGGGGCTAAAAAGGGTTGAATTGACTGAAATTTCAAAAATCTTCTTCTCAAGACCCAGATATGCTAGAATCAAACACTCTTCATAGATGAAAGGGTCTTAAGGAGTTTTACCGAAATTGTGAATTTCATGACACTGGGGTCTCACGTTTCCCCCTGGGGAGGGGGTAAACTTTACTATAGTTTATATAGGGAAATTACATTTTGGACCAACATTTGTTTAATTTCCATTGGAGGTAATTAAGTTTAGGTTAGCATTATCAGTATTGGGTAGTAGTTTGATGGTATGCACATATGAGACCTGACTGACTCCCCGGGGCTGATGGCAGGGGCTAAAAAGGGTTGAATTGACTGAAATTTCAAAAATCTTCTTCTCAAGACCCACATATGGTAGAATCAAATACTCTTCATAGAAGGAAGGGTCTTAAGGTTTATGACCCTAGGGTCTCACAATTACCCCCTGGGGAAGGAGGGGGGGGGGGGGGCAAAATTTATTATGGTTGATAATGGCAAATGATACTTTGAATATTACATGATAATAACTTGCTTGGAATTATAACCCTGAGTTGACAGTTTGATACTTTGAAAATTTTGAGCCAGCCCTATCCCCAAGGGCTGTAGGACTAGGGTGGGGCCCAAAGGAGTCAGTGTGCTAAAATTTCTTCATTTTCCTTGTTTAGAATCAGAGGTGCTAGTTTCAAATACTTTTTAGTAAAAACTTAAATCTGTATGCTAGATATTGAATAAGGTGGTTTTGTTGTTTTTTGTCACAGAATAATATTTCTGTTTGTGTTAAAAACAAAATCAACTCTCTGTATAAATATATCAGGTGACCGTTAAGGCCCATGGGCCTCTTGTTTATTAAACCAGTAGTCAGAGGAGTTAAATGTTCAAAATTACATTTAAATACCAGGTACATTTTAACGAAAAATAATATCATAGTGATGATTTGATCTTAATATTGAAACAGGCAGCTTAATCTTCAATCTTTCATCAAGGTGTTTTGCTAGTATGTGTGCTAGTTCTTTCATACTTTTAAAAGACATATTTACCTAAAGCAATTAACTCATTCACCCCTGAAACCACATCTGACCTCTTCCAATTCAAAGGTTGGAATAGTTCATTATGGTATTTCAGGGGTGAATGAGTTTAAGTTAATCTTCTAGAATTATTTAACTTTGCTTAACTAGAGTTAAAGTACATTGTATATTCACAGTTATATTTATGATGTATAGTTGTATATCCTTGTAACAATGACACGTGAATATATATATCCAATACATAAATACTCATTATTAAGATATATTTATATTAAAAATGTTAGTTGTATGATAGGTTTTCATCACATGGAGCTTGTTTTAAAGACCTTGTCGTTAAGTGTATATTGTTATGTGGTGCTAATTTACTGTCGTTGTACTGCCTCCCTACATTCTGTACTAGCTGTTAACCAAAACCCCAATATATTTACTTATTACATGTCTTCCTGCATCCTGTACTAGCCGTTAACCAATCCCAGCATATTTACTTATTATGTATATCTGTTAGCTTACAAAAACATATATACTACAATGTATATCAAATAAACCTTTTCTTGTACAAAAGTTGTACTTTTACCTACAGTGTTGCTTTGTGTTGTACCTTGTTTCATGTTCGTGACAAATTGTTCCGATGACTTGGTGTAATTTCTCGAAGCCCCTCCTTACCTATCCTATCCTGTTCCTGTCTCTTCGTAGGAGGAGAATATAGCTCTTAATGGACTCCAAACCACCCTAGAAAGTACTCGAGCACACTTACAAAAACAGCTGAGAACCAAAGAGGCCGACTGCAATCGAATGGCAGTGCAAATCAGGGTGAGTCAAGGGAGACAACTTACTTCAGAATATATAATTGAACAAAAGCTAATAAAGATCATTCATTTATGAAAAAGGCTATCATACACATTTCTTTATAATTTCTTACACTTTTTACACATGAGAAAATTGATGTTGCTAATAATGTTGCAAACCAGAACTGCATTATACAGGTATAAGTGCAAATAGGTCTTCCCTATCCCATATCTTTAACTCTCAAACTAAATAAAGCTGGTATTATTGTCTTAAATTGATTTATCTTTGAAAAAATAACTGTTATTTTGACATGAACTCTTACATTTGTTGCACGCAGAATCTGATTAGTGTCTTTATCTTATTTTTTACTGCTGTAGCTAGCAAATAGATGACTACTGGATTGGTTAATTTCATTTAGTTATTGCGCATGTGTTTTTTTTATCAGAGCAGAGCTTGTCAGTCTTTTTACTGATATTGTGCATGTTTCGATCAGAGCAGAGCTTTTCCATCATTTTTTTGTGCATGTTTTTGGATCCATGCACAGCTTGCCACCTTTACTTTACATTTAGATTTACAGTGATGCCTATAGGTTTTTATAGAAGCTGTTTTAGAGATTTTTTGTCCTGATTGTTATTCTGTTATGGTTTGTGTCCCTGAAAATATTATTTGTATTCTGTAATAAACTTAAGCACCACTTAGTCCTGGTTATGGAATAAATATAGTAATACACAAATACTTTATTTCAATTCACTTTCTTTAATTTTGTATATAATATTTTCTTTTTTTAGAAAATGGGCAAAAATGTGTTTATTTTAAAAAAATAGCACTAATTTCCAAACATGAAATATTCGGATTTTCATTTTTGCACATGAGCAAGTTTTGTTTTTTATTCCTAATTTTGTATCCATCTTTAATCTGTCACACCTGTGTTGTATATGCTCAGAGTAACCTGCATCATTTTCCTGAATGTCTGATGTGCTTCACTTTAATTTATAAATATTTCACAAAAAGTCAATTTGACATATATGATGTAACATTTAGTAATTACCATTGCATTTCCATACACTTTACAACCCTGCCAAACTCATTTTTTCATTTATATCAGTTATGAGTGCCATGGCATGCATGATCGGGTTGTGAGGTCATCAATATCATGGTGTCATAATGTGGGATACCACTGGTCCATCATGAAAGGATGCTGTTTTTGTCTCGTCATGACAAAGTTGCGGAAGCGTGACTAAGGTGTTGCTTTTCTGGCGGCCGCGTCAACATTAAGTTTTTGCGTTTAAGTTAGTTTCACTGAAAGTTTAAGTGCTAGACCAACAAAACATGGAACCAAGATGTATCTGAGGTAGTACATCTCAACCCATGCATCAAATGCTTGATGCGGCCTACACTAGTGTACCTTTCATGGTCCATTGACTTTGTTGTACAGTTCATGGTCCATTGACTTTGTCAGCATCTCCATCAACATTAAGTTTTTGCTTGACCAACCATTTAACTTACACCATACTTTGCATTGATGGTCAAAGCGGGGCACAGGCGAGACATATCAATCCGATTTGCTTGTCTATATATAACAATGCAAGCAGATATATATTATATAGGATACTCAATTCAATTTTCACTCAATGGTGAATATTGAAAATCAAATTCTTCTTCTTTGAAATAAGATATTCCAGAAAATCATAAAATTATTATAATAATAATAATAATAATATACAGCATTTATATAGCGCCCTATATAATTTGTAAAATTACTCTAAGGCGCTTTACAACATATGGATAATAGTAATGGTTATAATTGTGAAAACAAACAACAAAGGCTTGCAATCACTTTCATACATTTAACAAGCAATGTGCACATAATTGAACAAATAAAAGGGTGGTATTTACATGACGTCTTTGCAAAGATTCTAAAATGCAGACGTGAAGAGGTGAGTTTTTATGTCCCTCTTGAACTTGGCCAGGGTATTCGACTTCCTAATAGCAGATGGTAAGCTATTCCACAACGTAGCCGAAACCCTCCCAAAGCATCTGTTTCCGTAGGTCACAGTACGAGATTTTGGGACACACAACAAAGATTCTGACTCCGACCGCAGTGATCTTGACGGCTGATACAGGGTAACAAGTTCCTGTAGGTACTGAGGAGCTGTTCCATTCAGTGCCTTGTATGTGTATACCAGAATTTTGTACTGCGACCTGTATCGTACAGGTAACCAGTGCAACGAATAAAGCGCAGGTGTGATGTGCTCTCTCTTTCGAGTACGAGTAACTAGCCGTGCTGCAGTGTTCTGAACCCTCTGCAGACGACTAGTTAGTTTGTCAGATATACCACAGAGCAGGGCGTTACCATAATCCAACCGAGAGGTAACAAGTGAATGCACCAAAATCTTGCATGCATCTGCAGTTAGAAACTGCCGAATACAGCCGATGTTCCTGATCTGGTAGTAACAGGATTTGGCAATAGCGTTCACTTGTTTCTCCATGTTCAGAGAACTGTCAAAGTATACCCCTAGGTTTTTAACAGCTGGAACAGTCTCAATAGTTCTGGCACCAACCTTGAGCTGGAGAGCCATTGTTTGCTGACACTTTGGGGAAAAGACGATTAGTTCCGTCTTTTCCTGATTAAGTTTAAGCATGTTGGCGTTCATCCAGATACTGATATCTGTCAGACAAGCTTCCAGACTTTCTGAGACTGTATTCCAACTGTCCTGTGGTTTTATGACCATGTAAATTTGTGTGTCATCAGCATAGCAATGATAGCGAAGGCTATGGCGACGACAAATCTCTCCAATCGGTTTGGAGTACATACAATATTTTCGTGGTCCTAACACCGACCCTTGAGGAACCCCGAAATCTAGTACTTTGTCATGTGAGGTGGCAGATCCGATGGCAACACACTGTCGTCGTTCACTCAGGTATGACTGTATCCAGCATAGTGCGGTATCAGTCACTCCATAAGAGTATTCCAGACGTTTATAAAGTATGCCATGGTCGATGACGTCAAATGCAGCTGACAAGTCCAGCATGACAAGCACCGCTCTGCACTTGTTATCCAATGCAGAAGCTATATCACTATGTACACGTAGGAGGGCCGTCTCAGTAGAGTGTCCCATGCGGTAGGCCGATTGCATGTTGTCATGGAGACTGTTTGCATGGAGATGAACCTCTAAACGCCGGGACACAACCTTCTCCAAGATCTTAGACAGAAAAGGCAGATTTGAAACTGGGCGGTAGTTTTTCAACTCCTCCTTGTCCATTCCAGGCTTTTTTAACAATGGTCTGACATGTGCCTTCTTGAAACATAATGGAACCTTTGACTCAACCAATGATTTATTCATGATTGCGGTAATCAAAGGAAGCAGTGCTTCAAGACATTGCTTTAATAGGTCTGTAGGCAGTGGATCAAGCTCACAGGACTTCGATTGCGAGGTCATGATAATGTTGCGCAACTCGTCCTGTGTTGTTGGTGAGAGCTTTGTCAATGGTTCCCCATCAAATGCAATGTCATGATCAGCAGTCATGACAGAGATGTCAATGTCAGCAGAGGTGTTCACTTCGGTAATATTTTTCCTGATTGAGCTGATTTTATTCAGAAAGTAATGACTGAACTTGCTTGCTAAGTCTTTTTCAGAATTACAGCTTGGTAGGATAATTTCACCTTTCTGTCACATTAGGTTTTTGGTGAGTCTAAAAAGTTGTCTTTTATCCTTGCCACATCCTTCGATTTTTTCCGAATAATAAGCCTTCTTTGACTGAAAGAGCAGTAACCAACTAGCTGACATTGCTCTCTATAAATCAGTTGGTGAACGGTTAATTTGGTCCGTCGCCACTGTCTCTCTGCTTGTCTACGTTTCTGTTTTTCCACGCAGAGATTTTCATTATACCACAGGGCATTTGGTCTCACAGGTATCACCTTAGTTTGCAGAGGTGCGTGTTTCTCTATGAGGGCTTCTATACCAAATGTGTATGCTACAACAAGATCATCAACCTTGCCTTCAGAAGATTGAAGGCCGGAACAAGACTGAATGTCATTGTTGAAATCTGGTATTGAAATTTCGCGGAATTTCCGGAAGCTCACTTCTTTCCTTGCACGAGCTGCCTTACTACAATTCAGTGTTGTGTGGACAGCAAGATGATCACCAGATTGGTTCCCCTTTACATCACTTAGACATGGATCAATCACTGAAATAGCTCCTTGAATGACTGAGTTATCTTCCCTCGTTATGACCACATCCAGTGTGTGGCCATGGATGTGTGTAGCTTCTGTCACATGCTGAATCAGACCCCTGGAATCTAGTAGACCAGAGAACTGGCGAGCATCAACATTAGATAGTTTGTCTAAGTGGAAATTTAGATCACCTGTGATATAAGTGTTCAACTGCCTTCAGTTGGCATTCAAGATCATTGTGAATATGCCAAAGGAAACTTACTAATTCAACGTTTCCAGAAATGTTTACTTTATGTTATAGCCCCACCAATATTGTTAGGCTATGATAAAATAAACTAGGTATCTTTAATTGTTTTAAAAACTTTAAAATAGAAATTCTGCAATTTTCATTGGAGTTATGAGAAACCAATTTCAAATTTGTCCCACCGATTGTATAAAGTTCTACTCCCTTCATTTTATATAATGTTGATTCATTTTGATGCTTTAATAGATGGGGACATTAAATTAGCTTGTTAGCAAAAAAATAAAATAAAGACCCTACAGACATTTCTGCACGCTGTCCGGTTTTTCTGTGTATTTGTCTGCGAGAGCACCATATAATATTGAAGTCTGAGTCGTATTGTATTCTAGAAACAGACTAAAGTGTAATGATATTTATAATATTGAAATAATGTAATTAGCCTGAGAGAGAGTGTCACTTTTCTTTCAGACAATTGATGGATCAAAGGCCCAGGACAAGATAGAGATTGAGCACCTGACGGAGCTCCTATCCAATGCCAAGGAAAAGGCAGAACGTGACAAGGAGGCCCTCAAAAAGGCTACAAGGTTTGACTATTTCTTTACAGGAAATCTATAGAAACTACAGCTCTTGACTTTATCATGAATACAGCGTCTCTTGACAAGACCTTCTCTTGTGATATGTGAGATTATAGCTGAAGTGGTCAGATCCAACAGGTACCTACAGGTATATGTCTGGCTATAACATAGATTGCACTATGCTAGCGTTGACCGTTTCCCCGACGTAACTTCACCAGTTTGATGTTGTTTTCCTCCCTATTGCCTTGTCACTTCCCTGACCTTTGTTGATGTGTTTTCAACCTTCACAGAGCCTAACCTTGGTACCAAATGACTATATGTAGATAACTTCTTGTCTACAGAATTAAAACTAGATTCTGCTAGTCTTTTTCAATTTTTTTAATAATTTTGAAAAGACAAAAGAGAAAATCTAGTGTAGTTTCAATTTGTTTTATGGGTGGGTTTTTTTCTCTAAAAATTAACAATATTGTAAATTTGCTTGAAGCTACATTAATTTTTTTTTTATATATAAGAATAACTAGGTACGGTACTACTGGTACTTTTTTTTGGAATATGAAACAAAAAATATCATGTTTTTCATAGCATGGTTTCATACTAGAAAATTACTTAAAATTGCACTGAATTAGCAGCTGCTTTGTCAATAAAAGAGGTTTTTTTTAGACGTTCTAGCTGTTTTTTAGTTAAAAGCAAACTTGTAGATTTGCACTATGATAGATTAGCATTAATTTTTAGAATATATTTAAAGTATTTGAAACATTTGTTTTTATTTGAAGAAAAAAGTTGCATGACATTTGTAGTTACATTCTGATGTGTATTTGCTGTATGAAGTTATTTTGCATGAGGATTCTTTTGCTGAAAGCTTGCAGATGTTGATTGATTAGTGGCATGCATGGAATGGAATTGCAGTTACACATCAATTTAGAACTTAAAGTTGTTTACTGTATCATCTGTTTCAATTTTTTTATCCATGAAATATATATGTAGTTTGTGAATTAAAAATATTTTTGACTTGGTGGGTGGTATTTACAATCCTGCATGTAGTCTGGGTTTTGGTGAATCCTATTTTCTATATTCAATTTATGTACCATTAAGATACTTGGTGTTAGCTTTTCTACCCTTTAGGTAATGGTGTGGTACTCTCTGTAGAAATATTAAATTTAGTATTTACCATATTTCCTGACAGATGTAGGTATCTATAATAAAGTATAAATCATTCATTAACATTCTTCTTTTAAAACATATTTCAACAACATGCATCCTATGAAATTCAGAAATTGAATACAATTTCAAATAAGCTGATAAAAAAACCATGAAAATTTAACAATCGATTGTTGTTGAGAGATTATTTATTTATTATAAATGAATTTATCTTTACGATATGAGAATTCAATTTGGGTTTCAAAACAATAAACTAGTCTAGAGCTGCATAATATAAACTTTTCCGAGTGAAACAACAATTGAAATTTAAAATTTGTTTAAATATAAAGCTTGCAAGAAAAAGATTTTTAAGTACAGATGTACTTACATTTATTTATTTTATTATACATAAATTATACAGTTATAATATCAAATTAACAACATCGGAATGAAAATATACATATTTTTCTTTCCCAGAAAGAGAAATGTTTGGATAAATATTGAGCTTTCTATTTGAAATTTCGAGTGAAGTTTTCGGTATATCAGAATTTTCAGGTGTATTTTTACCTGTTTCGTCATCCCTCTACAGAGTACAGAAGCAGAGAGCTACCCGAAGTGAGGATGCTCTCGAACAGCTTAATATTCAAATGATGGAGCGTGATTCGCAGCTCGAGGATATGCGAACTCAGCTCGACCAGATGGGTCCGAGATACGATAAGCTTTCTAAGGAGAAATCACAGCTACTGGCAGAAAATTCTGCTCTTACCACGTAAGTTTAAGGTGGCACGCTGTATATTTTGTCCCCGTTTCGTCAGTAGTACAGAGTTAACTTAATATGACATTGTTTTGTATTGCACTTGATCTGTGTGCCCCCTGAAAGTCTAGTGTCTTTTCCTAAAGTACGACTACTACAAAAAAACAAAGAGAGAGAGAATCCAGAAATGTCATTTTAATAATAATAATAAAAAATATATTACTATTTAAACAATCTGCAAACTAGTTCAAAACATTCCTGAAAATTAAAGGTACGGGAGGATTAGGTGCATCAGTACTTATTCAATATAGTAAGAAGAACGATGAGCAAATATGGTATCATTACCACCATTGATATTGCTATATTGAAACATTTAGAGAGTCACTAAAGATATATAGAGTAACAGTGTATTTAGCTTCTCGGTTAAAATGTCAGGGTTTAACTAATTATTTACAACTAATTACAACACACTTAACACTTGTGTTTACTAATTAAACTGCACTGTTTGGGGTGTTGCTTCACTAACAGTACAGCTGTTTAACACTTGGTGAGAGCAGAAACTTATAACCAATGTCCAAACACATGCTTCACAGCAAATCATACTTCTGACTTCTGTTTCACAGTGAATGTTACAAAGATTATTAGTGCATATTTATGCATTTGATATTACAACTCCCAAACTGTGTGATATAGACAACCCAATTGCAAGTGATGGACTTGTTAGCTAGATGGAATTTCATTGGTAAAAAAGAAAGCATTTTTAAAATCATGAAAAAGCATTAAATGATCAGAATGTTTATTTTAGGATTAAGCTAAGATGATATTAAAGCTTTGCTGGCAATATCTAACAGCTTTGGTGGCTATGTGTGGTGTATATTTAGGCTAAAATGCTGTCTGTCTGTTTTGAGACGTAGAAATACAGCTCTACCTGCTTATGGAGTCAGACCCATAATGGGTATCAGATACTGGTAAAATATTCAACATTGATGTAAGGGTTTTTACCAGCAACATTCCACAGTGTGGCTCAATCCGCAGCTGGCTGTAGTCTGTCTCTACTTTCATTCTTTCACCTGCTATTTATTTGCATCATTGCTGAACATATTGCAAGTGTGTTATTTAATCAGATCCAACATTAACATTCTACAGGTCTGATGTTAAGCGCGGTACAAAGTGAGTGATGCCACCTGTAGTCCAAGTCTCCGTAGATATTCACATTACATTTTGATTTTGAACACATGGAGTATGGTTATAAAGTGATAACTATTTTGATGGGAATGTAAATAAAATGGTGAAATCATGTTAGAATTATGATATTATGGTATTATGATGGTACAAGGTTATGTTAGAAATAACTTTGTAATGTAGGAAATTATTGTAGGAAATTTCGATTTTACTTCCATAACTTTGTATATGTGCTTTCACATTTATTCACTATATATGCATGAAAAAAACCCACCACAATTTGCCTTAAGTTAAGCTGTTACTTTATCCAAAATCATTTTCAATCAAGAGTTTTCAATGTGTTTCATCTACTATAATTTGAAAGCAACTCTATCCTGCTAGATATAAATGGCTTTGAATGTCATTCACTTGGGGAAAATATGTAGTACATATGAATAAGCAATACCTACAATTAACGACTTATGGATCAAATCATTTATGTTTTTAATGTATAGGTTCATACAGCACATTCAGTGACATTTTATGTGTGATGTTTTGATGAATAATACATTATACGTAAACATTTCACTGATTGTGCTATGTAAACATGTATACGATGAACTGAACTGTTTTTAGATTTTTTTGATTTTTTTTTCTATCTCATGAATGTCGTACATTTGAGTAGATTATATATATATATCTTGGTAATATCAATATCATTCTTTTAGATATTGTGTGTTATCTTTAGTTCCCATTCGAGTCTCTGTATAGTCAGAAACATCCCCAGGCTTATACTATCAATGTAGCTGATGTAACACACCCAAGGATTTAACTAACTTTCATTGGTTACTAACGTAAACACAATGTAGTCATTCCATTTCCTTTAGTCTTGAAATTGTAGAACCAGACTGTTTAGCTATTACTTTTCCTTTCCAAATTATAAATATTTCAATAATTATCTATTCTGTTGTTTTAGTAAAAAGGTTAAATTTGTGTCCGCTATGTGTCTGTTTTCTCTCGGTTGTAAAGGGGTTTTCTGAATGTTTAATGATTATGGTATACCAGTGATTATAACATTGAAATTTAAGCAATATTGATACATTTGTGTTTTCTTTCTAAATATATATGTATGTGTGTGCGTGTAGATACTGTGTAAATGTGGCCTGTAATAAACATATTTGTATGTGTTTGTTGACTTGTGTGTACAGTTGGGTGTACATGTGTATATGTGTTGTTTGAAAAGAAGATTTGTCAACATAGTCAAACATAAAATGTAAGTGTGCCTTGGTGTAACTGGAGGCTGGATGAGCTAGAGGTTCCGTGTATGTGTTTACAGAAACCTGGATGAGCTAGAAGTTCTGTGTATGTGTTAACAGAAACCTGGATGAGCTAGAGGTTCTGTGTCTGTGTTTACAGGAACCTGGATGAGCTAGAGGTTCTGTGTATATGTTTCAGAGACCTGGATGAGCTAGAGGTTTCGTGTATGTGTTTACAGGAACCTGAATAAGCTAGAGGTTCTGTGTATGTGTTTCAGAAATCTGGATGAGCTAGAAGTTCTGTGTATGTGTTAACAGAAACCTGGATGAGCTAGAGGTTCCGTGTGTGTGTTTACAGAAACCTGGATGAGCTAGAGGTTCCGTGTATGTGCTTACAGAAACCTGGATGAGCTAGAGGTTCTGTGTATATGTTTCAGAGACCTGGATGAGCTAGAGGTTTCGTGTATGTGTTTACAGGAACCTGAATAAGCTAGAGGTTCTGTGTATGTGTTTCACAAATCTGGATGAGCTAGAGGTTCTGTGTCTGTGTTTACAGGTACCTGGATGAGCTTGAGGTTCCGTGTATGTGTCTACAGGAACCTGAATAAGCTAGAGGTTCTGTGTATGTGTTTCAGAGACCTGGATGAGCTAGAGGTTTCGTGTATGTGTTTACAGGAACCTGAATAAGCTAGAGGTTCTGTGTATGTGTTTCAGAGACCTGGATGAGCTAGAGGTTTCGTGTATGTGTTTACAGGAACCTGAATAAGCTAGAGGTTCTGTGTATGTGTTTCAGAAATCTGGATGAGCTAGAAGTTCTGTGTATGTGTTAACAGAAACCTGGATGAGCTAGAGGTTCTGTGTATATGTTTCAGAGACCTGGATGAGCTAGAGGTTTCGTGTATGTGTTTACAGGAACCTGAATAAGCTAGAGGTTCTGTGTATGTGTTTCACAAATCTGGATGAGCTAGAGGTTCTGTGTCTGTGTTTACAGGAACCTGGATGAGCTAGAGGTTCTGTGTATATGTTTCAGAGACCTGGATGAGCTAGAGGTTTCGTGTATGTGTTTACAGGAACCTGAATAAGCTAGAGGTTCTGTGTATGTGTTTCAGAGACCTGGATGAGCTAGAGGTTTCGTGTATGTGTTTACAGGAACCTGAATAAGCTAGAGGTTCTGTGTATGTGTTTCACAAATCTGGATGAGCTAGAGGTTCTGTGTATGTGTTTACAGAACCCTGGATGAGCTAGAGGTTCTGTGTATGTGCTTACAGAAATCTGGATGAGCTAGAGGTTCTGTGTATGTGTTTACAGAAACCTAGGTGAGCTGGAGGTCCTGTATACTGTATGTGTCGCCACAGTCGGCTGGGTGAACTAGAGGTCCTGTATATACGCTGTGTTGTTACAGGAGGCTAGGTGAACTATAGGCCATGTATATTGGTGTTGTGTTGTAACAGACGGCTTGGTGAGCTACATGTCCTGTATATGTTGTCACAGCTGGTTGGGTGAGCTAGAGGTCCTGTATGTATATGTGTTGTGTTGTTACAAGAGGCTTGGTGAACTAGAGGTCCTGTATATGTGTTGTCACAGCTGGTTGGGTGAGCTAGAGGTCCTGTATGTATATGTGTTGTGTTGTTACAAGAGAATGGGTGAGATGGAGTCCCTGTATATGTTACAGGCAGTTGGGTGAACTAGAGGACCTGTATATATATGTTGTGTTGTTACAGGGGACTGGGTGAGCTATACGACCCTGTTATTCGTGTTGGGTTGTTACATGAGGTTGGATGAACTAGAGGACCTGTATATTTGTGTTGTGTTGTTACAGGTGGTTGGGTGAGCTACAGGCCCTGTTTCTATGTTTTGTTGTTACAGGAAGCTGGGTGAGCTATAGGCCCTGTATATTTGTGTTGTGTTGTTACAGGTGGTTGGGTGAGCTACAGGCCCTGTTTATATGTTTTGTTGTTACAGGAAGCTGGGTGAGCTATAGGCCCTGTATATTTGTGTTGTGTTGTTACAGGTGGTTGGTCGAGCTATAGGCCCTGTATATTTGTTGTGTTGTTACAGACGGTTGGGTGAACTAGAGGCCCTGTATATTTGTGTTGTGTTGTTACAGGAGGCTGGGTGAGATATATGACCTGTATTTGTGCTTTGTTGTTACAGGAGGCTAGGTTAACTATAGGCCCTTCTATATTTGTGTTGTGTTGTTACAGGAGGCTGGGTGAGATATATGACATGTATTTGTGCTTTGTTGTAACAGGAGGCTAGGTTAACTAAAGGCCCTTCTATATTTGGGTTGTGTTGTTACAGGCGGTTGGGTGAACTAGAGGCCCTGTATATATATGTTGTGTTGTTACAGGTGGTTGGTCGAGCTATAGGCCCTGTATATTTGTGTTGTGTTGTTACAGGAGACTGGGTGAGATAGATGACCTGTATTTGTGCTTTGTTGTTACAGGAGGCTAGGTGAGCTATAGGCCCTTCTATATTTGTGTTGTGTTGTTACAGGCGGTTGGGTGAACTAGAGTCCCTGATGGATCGTGTGGAGAACAACACTAAGATCCACCAAGAAAACACGACAGCAGAGCTGCATGACAAACAGGGACAGCTTTCTTCGCTCAAGATAGAGAACGAACGCCTTAAGGTATATAACTATTGTCTTCAATCAGCATCAGTGCCGCAATAGGAATCTTGATCTCTTGAAAGGGTGATTCACACTTAATGAAGAAATATGTGTCACCCCTATGTCTATCTCTAAACATTATCAATTAGAGACTTGCTATAGTAGACTGACAGTTTCGGGTGTTAAAAAGTTTATGCTTAAAATTTTAGTTAATTCACTTCAAATTTGAAATAGAAATGATGAATTATATTCCCTTTCATTTAACCTTCACAGTATGGAATTTCTTTTGAGCAAAAGAGAGAGAGAAAAATGAAAATATTCCAAACCTAGATAGATAATCTGTATATAATTATATAGAAATGGTCCTTTACAAAAATTGATTGAGTTTTTTTCTGTATTCCTCCTGATGTAACCTAGATGGCGTTTTTTTTCTGTATTCCTCCTGATGTAACCTAGAACACAGATATTCTACCTTATTTTATAATTACATTTTTATGTGAGAATTAGAATTCTTTTTCTGATGTATCGTAAGCAGAATTCATGGTCTAGTGGTTTATATTATGGGTTTTGAACATGATATAACCAATGTTTTACTCTTAATATTTCAAGGTACAATGAACTTTAAAATGTTTTTCATCAGTGAATTCTGACACCCAATTTAATACTTAATTTGTTTTTCTCTGGAGAAGTATACATACAGTAGACGTTATAAATAAACCTGTGCTGTGTTTGATCTGTACAGACGTCTATTACTACAATAGAGGAAAAGTTCCGAGCAGCAGATGAGGAGCTGGTTCAACTGCGTGGTAATCTTAAACACTACGAAAACCTGGTGGATGAGTACAAAACTCAGGTATGTGGACAGGCGTGTTGTGTGTCATCCCGACAATCACTCCACCTTATATTACCCCACTGTTACAGTGGCTGGTCAATTAGCATTAGTACTGTACGTGTAAGAGCTAGGAATCTCTAAACTACTGGTGTAGGTGTCGGTTCACTCAACGCCACTTTCAGATGGTGTGAAATAATGTTAGTTTAAACATATTTTTGAAACAGAAAGCAACTCATTTGAATCATGAGATAATAAAAGTCAAATCTCACCAATTGTAGGAAAAATTATCAATTCTCCTTTTCTTTTCTTTTGAATTTAAAGTTTTCTGTGAAAGGTTATGCTAACCTTGCTTAATTCAAACGTGAAGAGATTCCAAGCAATGTAGTTTTTTTTCTAGATTTCTGTAGGTTCATAGATAATTTTACAGAATTTTCATTAGGCATTTCAGTATCACTTTTTTCTCTCGATAGTTTCATCAATTAATTATCAGTAACATCTACATGAAAAGTCAATAAACTTTCTTAAAATGATCTAAACTTCCTATTTTTTTTTTACACATTTTCCTACTTAATTACTGCTTAGAAAACTACATAATTGTAATCGTCATTCATAAAAACTTCAAATATTGGTTCATCAGTCATCTTTAGTCTCTTGTTAGCAATAACATAATTTTCCAACATTACTTGGATAGCATTGGTTTCCACATCATTTCATTGTGTGCTATGACCGAGTTCACTGCCGAGTGGCTAATACTCACTGGGTAGTCTCCCCGTTGTAGATGCGCACTGGGTCTGTACTAAATGTTCCTGAAGTCATAATATGGTCTGTGTTACACTATTCACAATTCAAAAATCTATTGATTAAAAAATATAAGCAATTTATACTGGTTTGTCTAAAAAAAAAAGTATATATATTTTACACATTTCTTGTTTTGGATAGTGTTTCACAGATCTCCAAATGTTCACTAGATTCCCAATTTTTTAAGTATTTTGTATTGGTATCTTGAATAAAACTTTTTTTAATTGTGAATTAACTAATTACCTCCCTTTGTTCCCTGTTTGTGTGTCATTCGTAACCATGGTAACAGGGTGTTTCCATCAGTAAGTTACCTCCCCCTACTGTGTCCAAGGTTACAGTGTCAACTCCTCTCATGACACAAGGCAGTCAGCAGCAGGTATTCTCATTCTTCATCTCATTCAGTGTCACGAAATCTCACCGACTCATGTTTAATTTGCGCATCTGTATATTGTGTCACATTTGTTGTCGTGAGATTGTTCCTGATGTACCGCGTCACATTATACGTGTTGAGGTTATCACATAACTCTGTCTTTGATTGAAACACTGCTCTTTTATTCACATATTACTGACAGTAATGTATTTGATAGTGGTGGTCACTGTTGAATCTTTTTTTCTAAAAAAAAAATTCTCTTAAATTTAGCTAGTTTTTTTTGTTCTCTTAAAACCACAACACTGTTTAAAGATAACAGTTTATGTTTTAATTTATCCTTTAAGTTTTACACAAATTTTGCTATCCTATCTCTAATAACATATTTTCCTAAAGATTTCTTAATTCTCGGAAAAGTATAACTGGATAAAAAAAGGGATCAAAAAATCAGCATTGGATGTATGCATACAACTTGCATGTTACAGAAATATATTAGCAGAGTATTTTTTTCGTGCCAATATTATTGAAATTATTGGCTTACACATGTATAATATATATAAGTAGGCCAATACTTTGAATAATATTGGTCAGAACAAATTTGGACCAGGGAACCATCAAGTTTGTCAGAATCCAGCATTTGATATGCAACAGAGCTCAGAAACTTTCAATATATTATTTGAGTTGAACTTCTTGATCTGTCCTGTTAAAGCAGTGAACATGTGAATACCAAAAGGAAAACAATTTGTCCAATAAAATATTTCTTTTCTTTATTATGGGTAAAAAAAGTCTATATAAATAGCTAGACTTTATTGCTCTATGCATGTCTATGGTATAATTTTCTAAAATATACTATATACCCACAATATTTATGATGAAATATTTGATGCATGCTTGCATTTGGGACAAACATGCAACTGACTCAGCATGAATTAGTAGGCATCAGCCAGTTGCTTGAATGGCAGTCTGTCAGCCAGATGCTTGAATGGCAGTCTGTGTTAGCCAGATGCTTGTTTTCCAGATGAACCGCTGTCGGATTGAAGCAGATGACACAATGGTACGTTTGGAAGAAACTGTAAAAGAATCGGAGCTTATCCAGGAAGATGGAGAATATGAATTAGAAAAGGCAAGGGAAATAACTACACAACATAATTATAACCAGTTAACACGGGAAATCGTAATTTTGAAGGAAACAAATGTAATTTAATTGTTTCTGCATGGTGTTTTTCTAAAGTGCCATTATGCTATTTATTATGTTTTGTGTTGATGCAAAGAAATGTTATTCATTGGTAATTCTCATGGGATAATTTAAAAACTGGGCCCAAATCCAAACCACGACAGCAAAACTGTTACCATGATGAAAATTTATCCTTGTGTGCTTTTTGCTTTAGTTAAAGGCGTTTTAATGTGGGCAAATATCAGAAGAACACGATATACATCATACATTTCTCTTTTCTGCATGTTTATGTGTTCATTTGCCCAAGTTAAAACAGCTGGCTATTAGTCCCCTTAGAATGTTTGTTACTAATTTATTGGTGTGTTGTAGTAAGATATGCATGCTTAGTTCACATATATCACACTGTTTTATTAACAATTTACTATGCACGACTGTTCATGTTCATCAGACACCAGTCACGGAAAGTGAGCATTGCTGAAGGTTCAATTATGTAACACAAACTTCCTGTAGTGGCTTGTGTCTGATGATGTTACTAAATCATTCCAACCCGTCTTCTCACAAACTTTGCCGAGGTTAAAGTTGTTCAGCCTTTTGATATTGGATTAAAACGACCATATTGGTCGTTATTACATAAATACAAAATTGATCTAATAATCAGGGGTATGACTCCCATCTTTAAAACATTCCAACCCGTCTTCTCACAAACTTTGCTGAGGTTAAAGTTGTTAAGCCTTTTGATATTGGATTAAAACGACCATATTGGTCGTTATTACATAAATACAAAATTGATCTAATAATCAGGGGTATGACTCCTGGCCATCCTCAAAATGAAATGAAAAACTAAACTTTCTGATTGTAAAATAATTTCATGATTAATCTTATTGATATTTATTAGGTATTTTTATTTTAAATAGAGAAAAAATTGGAAAGTTGTACTGTAGGCTATCTATAGACAGCTGTAGTTGGAATGTTATATTTTTATTATTAACAACTGTATAACAGTGCTGACAACCTTTTTTCATTTACTTCACATGGTATTTGTTATTAGTAATACTACATGTTTTAGTCATTAAAGTTCATTTACTTGTGATTTACATTCAATATCAATTGATAATAATTGAAAGAAAATTCAAAACAATAACAGGTTACAGCATAAAGCTTGTTATGGTCATTCTACATACACGTACACACATATGCATGTATACTTCACATATTGATATATCAAAAATATTGATGAAATGGCTTGAAATAACCTGTCAGCAGTCAAATCATTATTCACAAGTGTACAATCATGAAGATAAAGTTTGAAAATATCTCCATTCTTGGATTTATAAAGGTGGCATCTCATTTGCAGATTACAGTGTGCCTAACTGCTGTAAAATATAGACGTTCTTTTCAACTAATATATGTTGCTCAGTTTTCATTACTGGTATTTTTTCCATGAGAAATCAATTAATGTGTTATAATTTATCCATATCATTTTCTTATAATTCATCCGTGTTCAGTGCATAACTAGTCTAGATGATTGCAAACTTTCATGTTTATACTTCGACTGTTACTTAATATTCTTCAATGCCCAGACTAATTCTTCTTTGCAGAGTATAACAGTACATGTATTTATATTATAATCTATTGGTTTCTATAAACTTCCGGTATATACAGACATTATCTATGAATTTGGTACCACGTAACAATTCTTTTCCTAACCCTGTTTCTCATTTCTGTATTATTCATGAAGGGTACTACATTTTCCCATTGTTTTCATCAGTCCATGCCATCTGTCACACCTACCTATACCACAGCAACAGGACCAGTGCCTGAGGGTGGGGCTCCATACTACCCCATCTCCCAGCAACATCCGGGACAAGGTGTTCCACAGTCCCAGGGGGGTGGGGGACCATATTATTCTCATCCCGGGACCCAGACGTCAGTGGTTGGTGGGGGTCTATTTCCACCCCAACATGGGACACCTATAGGTGTAGGGGGAGGGTCTTACTACCAGCCACCCTCAGGCACTGGGCCCCAGTCTGTGTATGGGTACGAGGGGGTCGGGCAGAGCCACCCCGGGGTAAGTGTATATGTGTTCACAATTGAATGATCCTTCACAGCGAATCGTTTATTTCATCAGCTCATCTTCCTTTCATGAATTCATCCACAAGTCACTGAATGTTCTCAATCCATAGGGAGGTTGATTTCCTCGTCAAAAATCACTGACAGCATTTTGTCATCTGTCTTTTAGGTATGACACTGGTACATGTGATTGGTTGTTTGAACAACGTATATATCAGCCAATCAAAGCATATTTTGTGTTCATTGCCTCACTTGTGACTCTCCCGTTCCAGTTATTCACTTCAATTGTCTGAATGTCAGTTATTTTTTTGTCTTTCTGAAAGCGGTAATATTTAAATAGATAATCCACATTTAAGCATGTTCACATTACATTAAGTGTTTAGCTTTCCGACTATAAGACTTAGAAATTGTTTTGGTCTTGTGAATGTTGCATGGTAACAAGTTATCTGGTTTTCTATCTAAGACAAACAGCTGTTTTGTGGAACTTTAATAATACTGGACTGTAGCATTCACATTCAGATTTCTGCATCATCTTAAGGGAGCTATAACATTATCAATATTTTTTTCTATTGACCATTACAAATTTTGTATACATGTCATGATCTTGGGATTAGGTTGGTATCTTGTATGAACCAATCTTCTATCTATTATAATTCATTCTGCACTACAGTTCTGGCCTGAAGTGAAGGTCACATAAATATGTGTGACAGATTATAATCTATAATTAGCTTTAGTAGGTCAAAAGTCAAGGTTAAAAGATATGCAAAAACATTGGATACATGATATACTTATAATAAGCTTGATTGCTTTACCCTTTCACCACTGTAGACCATAATGGACTCATCCATATCAATACATGGTAGAGTCTACTAAAGTTACATAGGGGTGAGTGAATATCGTAAAATAGAATGACAAGTTTGGCATTTGTGCACATCATGTACGGTAGCACACTCAGTGTGCTAGATTACACAACATGTTGTGTAGTTATAATGAATTGGTGGAGGATAATACATTCAGCATGCCAACTGTGTTTTGTGTTACCATTACTATCAACATTGCATAATGCATGCATTTCTAATCACTATATAATAAACAAAATGCATAATTACGCATTGCAAAAAAAATCATGATTTTGCCAAATATTTAGAATTTTATAAGGTAGCTATAGCAGTATACAGTAGAAATGGCCCGACTCTGATAAACAAGGCACATGTCGAGGAAATGTAAACACATGTATACATGTATATATATTTGGAAACTGCATTACATTTACAATACATATAAAGTACTGAGAAGTGTATAAACCTCTTTTTTCTGTGTATGTTACTTGTGTGAAAACCATGGTAACCACATCAAAAATTACCAAAAAATGCCAAAAATTGCTATTTTTGACCCAAAATTTGACCCCTGCAACTAGTTATTTTTTTCCTAAGTTTTGTCTGAAATTAAAGATTACCTACTTGGTTGCAGAATTATCTGGGTCCCAGTAAAGTTGTCAAACTTGTTTTTTTGCAATTTTGCGTTGTGTGCTGTTGTCAATATTTTACCTCCTGTAAAGCTAGCTTTTCATGTGTAGGCACCCTTTCGGATTATTTTTTTTTACAAATGTGAAGCTCACATATAGCGCACTTCATCATGCTTATACCAATTTTAGTACAGTTTTATTTTTATATTTTTTTTACACATCATTAAACAGGGGTTAGCCATTTAACAAAAATATCACCCATGGCCACAACGTACCCTCTACTGTATACTGCTACCTAAGTATAACATACAAATCCGTTGATTATTTCCTGTCATTATCTTACAGGTATCAAATATCAGGTATGAATATCTGATGGTAATATAATGTTCTATTAAACTTTCTTTTGTCTTAAAACTTACCATATTGTCTTGAGGAGTGCAAAAGTTATGTCATGTCATATATGTGTTTCATGAAACCGTGCTTGTTGATGTTTTATCCAGGTATACAACATCGCTGTTCGGCTTATCAAGCTAGTCATTGAACCTTTCATACTGTAACTTTTCCTTTTCCTCATATCAGTCCAACCAAGAAATCTCTGTAGTCCTTGAAATACATGTACTATCCCTATTATATCAAATCCATAACTGTGTGTATTTGTAGAGGATGTGTAACTGTTTTTCTTTACATTCTTCAGAAGTGTTAGCTGTACAATCAATTGTTTATATTGAAATTGAATTGGAATTGAGCAAAAATATTTTCAAACATTTATGCTTATTATGACCAAAAAATCATTTACATGCATTTTGAATGGGTGTAACTGATTTGAATTCATTCTTGCTTGAACTTAAAAACTGCTTTTCAATGAATATATATCCACATTCTAAATTTGTAGTTTTCAGTGATCTATAAACATAAATATTCTTGATATTTGTGATATTGAAACAAAAAAACTATCATGAGTGTAAAACAACATTGCTGGAACAGCCAAACATCATCTGAATGTTTGTTATATACATTACAATGGTCTCTTTTCAATTGGAAACCTTGACATGGCAACGATCAAATTCCATTTAGAGCCTCATGAATGCAATATCTTTTGGTAGAGTTTATATAGGGATGCAGAAAATAAAGTTGGATACATACAGTCTAGTTAAGTGAGTGGTTTGTGTTGCCTACAGGTGAAGGCGAGGCTCCACAACCGCCTACAGGAGCTGGAGCCGCTGCCCGACATGCTCAAAACTACAGAACTCAAACTCCATGATGCAAATGAACGGATCATCATGTATGAACGGAAAAATACAGAAAACACCAAACTCATCACTGAGTTAACTGCCAAGGTAGGTACATCACTTGTTGCGAATTTGTAAAAGGCGAAGTTTGAATTGCTAGTGTAATGGCAGATCTGATCTACATTATAGATGTATGTAATGGCAGATCTGATCTACATAATAGATGTATGTAATGGCAGAGCTGATCTACATAATAGATGTATGTAATGGCAGATCTGATCTACGTTATAGATGTATGTAATGGCAGATCGGTCATTCTCCCACCATTCACAGAACTGTCTCCCTTTTACCGGTTCTTGGTTTCTTTGTCACCCTGGGGATAAGATAGTTACATGTAGCATTTTAAGAAAAACAATACTATGATGTCGCACGACCAATAAAAATTACACTGAATTCAGCTTTCCACAGAAGAGGTCATATGCAAATTGGGTTAAAAAAAAATAGATTACAAATGCTGAAAACCATTTTTTTTTTTCAATAAAAGTGTTGAAAGGATTGATATAAGGAAATTAAAGAATCATCCCCTAAAGTGAAGGTCTGTCAAAGAAATCTCAACCCTCAGGATTAGATTATTGAATGTCTAACCCTTGGATGAAAACAAGCCCTTAGGTTACACAATGAAGAATATCAACCCTCAGGTTAACATTTTTCTGTGAATTACCCTCATTGTAGTTGAAGATTCTATTTATCAACATCATACAATACTTCTTTTGAAAGTATTGCTATTGTGATGCTGAAATCTGATGATAATTGTTCAGAGTAAGCCTGTCTTTCACATGCTGAAATTCCAGGGTTACCTAGACCATATAAAAGACTGCGACTTATTTTAAAAACTGATGTCATTTTGAAGTGCATTTAGGCTGTCTTGAGACTGTGATTATGATTGGCGTATACTTTCACAAAATCATATCATCAACTAAAGACATGTTCCATAATGCTAACACTGACCCAGTATCGGGTTTATATTTGAATTACTAACTTCTCCCAACTGCATGGTCATTGCATGGCTACTGCATTCTGTCCAGTTCTACTAGCAGTTACACTGTGATGCAGTCCAGCAGTCCTCGGAGATACCGTTTGTTTTTCATTCTGATCAATATATTTGATGTATTGTTGTTTAAAAGAATGAAAAAATGTAGATAATGCTACGTAAAATGTATCTTGATGGTTTCATGTATTGCAAAGTCCCTGCTATCTTGTTAAGTACTGGTATTCAGAGTCCATTGTAACTATTTTTGGATTGCATGGTTGTGTTGTACCTGAATGTCAATGTGTATAAACTATTGTTTCATCAGAAACAAAAAGTAAAACGTTTACTCTTGTATGTTACTGTTGCAGTGTATATATGTTATATTCTAACTCAAATTTCGTTAAAAACAAGAGGGAAAGTTTGGTGTGAAGTAAAATCATTTGATCATACTTCTGTCTAACAATCATTTTCAGTCTGAGATTTCCACAGACAAGGTAATTCAAAAGTGATGCTAAACGAGTGAAATTGCCTTCTCCATTTTTAACTTCCATATTTTTTTCATAACTCATTTTATCCATATTTAATGTCACATGTATTAACCTACTAAACTTTTACGCTAGCTAGATATTGACTGTGTCCAATGAAACAGTTTAAGTTTTGTTAAAGCCTACTTTTGCAAGCCTTCGAAAACTTCTGTTTCCTTTGTCAAGCAAACAGTTTAAATGCCACCTAGGCTCAGCGAGACACCGGTCATTTACACTCTTTGCTTGACAAAAGAAAAAGACATTTTCTAAGTCTCGCAAAGTAAGTTTTCAATTCCTGTTTGTGTTCAAAACAAACTTAGCCTTTATTATTCATACCAACTGATGAATCTGATTCTGAAGTTTAAGTTTACGTAAGTTTGACTGATTTGAAGATTAAGCATTAAGCATAAAAAGTTGTGAACCAACAGATCAAGATCTGCTGGTAGATCTACAGACACAAAATGTTAGGTAGTGCATATTGGGTATTAGCAATGGGCAAGGGTCAAAGGGCAAATGGTGAAGGTCAAAGGTAAAGGCTACATCATTTCCTGCATGTTGATATTTGAATGACTATATATTAGGATAACATAAATAGGAATGACTGGAAATCAAAATTTAGTTTATGCATGTGGCAGTGTGATAGAATCTTCATAGTTTGTAGTGCAAGGAATTGTTTGACAGAATCTTAATAGTTTGTAGTGCAAGGAATTGTTTGACAGAATCTTAATAGTTTGTAGTGCAAGGAATTGTTTGACATGAATTAAGAAAATTTCAATTGAATCTTCCATTATAATTTGCAGTGTGCTTACAATTTAGTTGGAGTGTGTCATTTCTTAACAGTAATTTTTAACCAGTGATGACAGTGATCAGTTAATTGTTTGCAAAAGTTGATTGCTAGTTTGATCGATTGCTGTTCTGTCATTGAAAACAATCACTCATATTGTAATATTATTAATGCATTCTCATTCCCAATCATTATCACAGTCATTAATAGTACAGTATCAGATTGGAATTGGTGCATTTGTAGCTGATTATTTCTGAACAGAGTTATTGCCCCTTATCTGGAAGCGGGAGAGTTCCTAGCTTAATCATCTTTCCCCATTTCAACTTCTTCGTGATGAAACCCTTAACTAAACGACCTTTTTAACTCGGACAGGAACTTGTGGAGTGGAAGTGAAGTATGATTTTCATGATAAAGTTGTTTCTATTAAAGATGTTGGTTTGTGCTTCTTTAGCAATTGTGAATATACATATCTGGTGTAGGTAGTCACAGAGTCACACTATGAATTTCCGGTAGTAACAGTTCTGATTTGTTGTCTGACCAGGTGGAGCACGTATCTGACACGCTGGAACAGATGCGATCCAAATGTCACGACATGCAGGATGACAATCGCCTCCTTCAGGGAAAAGTCGAGTCCGTGGAAAGGTAAGCTGCCACTATTAACATTACTATATAAATACCTATACATTTGGGGACTGGTACTTTTGATACTGTTTCAAAGAGCTGGAGGCAAAAGCAAATTAAGTCAATGTTGCCTCCTTCCTAATTCTTTCTAATTAATTGATCAGTGCCCGACATGCTATTACTATGTATTTGGTTGGATTACATTTATTTGCCATTACCCAGGTACTATATATTTGGTTGGGTTACACAGTGTTAATGCCATACAAATGTAAACTTCCATGTTTTCAATGAAATAATAATTTCAATAATTTGATGACCAGGTATAAGTTATCAACAAAAATGTGAAAAAAATCTACATTGTATTCCTCATGAAGGCGATTTAGTGTACAGAAGAAAACATCAAAGAACTTCCCATAATTGCACATGTAAACAAACTTTCTGGTCCTCGGCTTATAAAAAGGTTACTGTTATAAACTGTATTATAAATTGATTGTGTAACAGGAAGCTACATGATGCTGAAGACCACTGCCGAGAGATGATGACAGCTGTAGCCAAAGCTGAGGAGACTGCCCATCAGCAAAACGTGAGTCAAGTCAACACCATCCTTGATACTCCAGGGATAACGCTCACTTATGCTCCCCTGGAATATGTCATAGCAAAATCGCAGGCTCAGTGTGCACCACGTTGTGGATGAAACGAGAAGACAAGTCTGATCCTTTGATGTACATCAATAGAATCTGTCGTTTGCGAAACAGTAGAATTGACAGGTTTTGAAGTCAGTTGTCGCGCGCCCCTCTGTATTAAATCTTCAAAGGACAGGTACTAGCCTAGTGATTGATCAGGTGTTTTTTACCCGAGACCAATCAAATAGCTAGCTGTGCATGCCTTCTATTTTGCTATGACATATTTCAACACCAGATGGAACATTGTACCAATATCAGTCTGGTGGGGAATGAAAAAAACTCCTGTATATAGCATACTTTAGAGATGAAGCATGATTCTAGCTAAAAATAAATTATCGGAAAAGATCTTTGTTAGGTACCATTATCAATCTTGAATTCAAAACTGTTACTGTGCTAATTGTCAAAGGCTTTTTACCTTAGATATATGTATCGTAGTAATTTTATATCTGATTGCAATACACCTAGACTAGAAAATTCAGAAACTTTCCCTGATTAGCTTTGATGTTGGTGTGCATTTCTCTTTATTAAATCATTAGAATATTCTTGAAAAATCGAAAGTGATTCTGATTGTGATTTTTGAATACGAATAGAACAGTTGCGAGTGTTTCCATTGGTTCACAGTTTCAAAAATACATCTTGCTTGTGTTTAAACTTTACACTTTTGAAATTTCAGTTACGCCTGGAAGAGAAGAATCGTGAGAATGCCAGTCTGACCAGGCAGTTAGAGAATGCTTTGTCAGATATAAGGCGCCAGAATGACCAGAGTAGAGACAAAGCTTCACAAAAGGTAGGCATGTGGACCTTCTAGAGTTGTGTCCTGTTAAAATGCCATGTGGAACAGGTACAATTAGTTTTGAATGATATATATACAATAAATGTATACGATGGTTGGGTGGCGCAGAGTAAAATACACATGCCATTCACCAAAAGGGCCATGATTTGATACCCCAATTGGAGGTTGAAAGGAATGGGGTCACCTGTCAAACAACATGGGTTTTCTTTGGGTAGTCCGGTGTCCGGTCCGTCCGACCCGTCCTTCCCCCCCGTCCCCCCATGGGTTTTCTCTGGGTAGTCCGGTCGTCCCCCCCAAGACCCTCCACACGCTAACAACCGGGCTAACAGGACTGATTAATATAAGTTGATATAGCTTGTTTTAATACTTGTGCTAAAATATATACAGTTTGTATATATAGATGTACATTGTATATAGTACGCTCTATAAGTAGAAAAATTAAAAATAAATAAATGAATGATGCCCAGGAAATAATACAAGTATAAGTTTCCCCACAGAGTTTTCATTCATAAACATAATAAAAAATCTGACTCGTTTGGTTAACTTCGTCATTTGGTTAAATTTATAAATGTCTTCTGGCTTGACCATTGTAGAATTGTCCAGATATTTTGATTTAAGCCAAACTAAATCATTGATATATTAACATGCAAAAATCATCAGAAATCCCTTGTATAATTGTTTTCATTCGTTTTTCAGGAGCGTACTTACCTGACCAGAATAACTGACCTGGAGTCACAAATCAGTCAGTGTAGGGCAGAGATTGCCCGACTCAAACGGGAAAAAGAGGAGGTAAATAAAAATGACCTATATCTATCTGTCAATCATGTTATTTTATTTAACTACAAGTAATTACCGCTTTCTGCATTGGTGCTATCTTCAAAGAAGTTATAAAGGAAAAGATTTAAAAGATTGGGTAAAGGACTAGGAACGTTACAGGTCATTTCCGGCCTCATCTGGGATTTAGCATTAGTTGTTATATTCAAAATCTTAGAAAATGAAGAACACAAAGATGATATTGTGCACTATTTACGTTGAAAATTACCCATAATGCCCCAAGTCCTTTATTACACGAGAAAATTTACAAATATAAGAATTATAGTAATTCTTTTGTTATTTCATATTTCATATATCTAATATAAGTTCTACATTTTCAGAATGAGAGAAAGTTCAACTCCAGATTATATGACCTCAAAGATCGTCTCGAGCAGAGCCACAGTACCAACAGGAGTATGCAAAACTATGTACAATTTCTGAAAAATTCCTATGCCAACGTATTTGGAGAAAGCTCTATATCATATCCGTCAACACCAGGACTTCCCTGAAACAGACTTTAGCTAGAGATAATCATATCCATCAACACCAGGACTTCCCTGAAACAGACTTTAGCTAGAGATTATAATGAGTTATTAGTCGGGTGAAAGCATTATTTATTATCAAAGTGCCAGTTAAACACTGTTATTTTATAGTAACTGAACACAAGAAAATTTGTTTTGAAGTGGGTTGGATGACATTCCGTTTTTCTAACAATTGTATTGATGGGAAGGTTGACTGAATGTGTAATGTTTTGGTTCAAGGAAAAAACGTTAACCTGTGTCCTCCGTCTTTTTTAGCGGTAGAGTTGTTTCAGTTCTTAAAGGCCATATTCACTCAAACAAAGTAATTTAGGTTAAGTGGACATTGTTCCTCTTTTGTAAATTTAGATACAAAACTTAATGCAGAGAATTCAGTCTGTATTGAAACATATACATGGTAGCGTATAGACGTAAGTGCTAGTCGAAGTCTAATTAGATCTGAGGAAGGCATTATCCTTGTATACACACATTGTCCGTCCATTTATGATATGACCATTGGATATTCCATGGAGTTCAGCTGGACTACAGATTCCATTATTCAGATTTCATAAAACATTTGGTAGTAGGAGAAAACAGTTTGATACGATGAATTCAAAGTCAACTACAGCACTTCAATTTATTTATTTATTCATGTTATTTAAATCAAGATTATCAAGTTCATTGCTCCTCTTGCCTGTGAAATGAACACAAAAGAACATGTTCAAACCAGATCTTTTATTTGTGCAAGTGGTATGTTTCAAATTTTGAAGTCATTTACAGCATCAGATGTATTCTTTGATGTTGATTAAAAAGCCATTTCTTCATTTGATTTTAACATCTCGTGCCAATGTTGGGTAAAACAAAATCTTGCATTTTTTTCTCCAATCATAGATATTCATTAGAAAAATTGTTTGTCCACAAACGTGTATTACAGATCTGAAGTAAAAGGGGGGTTAGTAAATTATAAAAAAAAATTGGAATGAAAATAACTTAAAAAATTCATTCTGTTGACTGTGATATTTCCTTTGAATTCCGTGTCTTGTACATAATTTATTATACAATTTTATTATTTACATATACATAATGTTCTTATCATGACATCATAATACCAGCAACATGGTAAGCTCATCAACGCTGTAATGACAGCACCCTGCAGCAGATAATTTATTTGAAAAATAATCGTTGTAATAAACGAAGAGTCACAATCATGCTTTATACTTTATTGTAAAATAATGTATGTTTTAGACAATTAGTTTCCTACTTTCTTCAATCATCTGTACCAAAGGACTTGAATGTCAATATTAAATCAGTACTTGAGCATTCGTTATATTACTGTCGATGGCACCTGTGGTATAGGATTAGGTGATTAACATGTAAGATGGCTCATTATAGACGGATTGAGACTTTCATTCCTTTAGAATTTTGAAATGGAACAAGTGGTTCACATTTACATGTTCTGAAACAGATTCAGTTTTATTAGTATTGCTATAATGAGCTGTTTTTAAAACAGTCTGTTGTGTAAGAAACATGAAGTATAGCGTGCAGCATTTTTTTAGCCCTTGGAACTTGTTAAACTTCAAAAAATTTGTTTTGATATAAAGCTTCATTCCATTGTCATGGTAACATTTTGAAGATCAAATCGAAAAGTAGATAATTTACTTCTCATTTGTTATGGATTCTACAATGAAAATTAAAAACATGTTATTGTTGGTTATAGACTTTTCACAATTTCACAATTACCGAATTTTTGGAAATGTATGAAAACGTAAGCATTTTAGTGTGCTACAGGCCTAGGTTCATATATACCAGTACGAAATCATGGATAAAGGTGAAATTGTCCAACATTTAAAAAAATCATTTATGCTAATCACAACATTACTTCTCAAGTCTCCATGGTGCTTCAGGTTCAAACTGACCTCTAAATCAAACATCACACTGACCAAGAAGAAGAGTTTTCACAAGACCCACCCAAATTGCTTGGGTAGGATGTATGGGTAAAAAAATATCATTTTCATTACATGACCATACTTTTGAATGCATTATGTTAAACAGCATTGTTTTACCTTAAATCATTTTTATAACAATAGGCAGGATGCATTTTAATTTTGAACATTCTTTTTTAGAAAACTATATATATCTTCGAACTTGTGTACCATATTGTAATATAGTACAGCAATAAACTGTATAAAATGGAGCTATTGTGTGATGTTATCATTCCTTACCTTAATTATAAGGGGGCCTGCATTGGAGATGTGGCTGCGCTATAGTAAACATTGTGTCTGTCCATCCATATTTTCCTTTCCTGAGATTATCTCTGATCCAAAAGACTAAGGTCAAGGTCACTGCTACTAAAAATCCCAATGGCTATCATTTTAAAATTTGACTTGGTAATATAATGAACAAGATTGGTTCAATAGCTTTTTAAGACCAATGTCTATGTCACTGTTGTTACTAAAAATAGACCATTGCTGAGTTGTCCTGTTCTAGTTTTAGCTATAATCACCATTCACACAAAGAATTAAAATGAATGTGGAAATGTGCTAAAAGGCTAACATGGATACTGAAAAATAATTTCTTTGAATTTAATTTGCGATTGATTTCATTTTGGAATTCAAGTTTAGCCTTTGAACATTTTTTTTCCAGTGTTATTGTATCTAATTTCACTTGACTCATGACTGATTTTAACTTTTGATAATGAAATATGGATGGGATAGTTTTATTAGTTTGCGATCTCAGTAGCGGGTGTGGCTACTTCGTTCTGCAATAGCATTACACTATAAACACATAGTTGGTGAAATGTTTTCTGCAGTGTTCTGCTGTTCCTCCTATTCCAAGTTCTTGACCTTCCGAATCATCCCAAATAGGTTCTCCTGGTGAAAGGTCGGACAGTCTGACAAAATCACGTTTTGTTGATGAAGGAATGCTCTGGCCACACGACAAGTGTATTGAGATATTATTTATGCTGGAGAATGACCCATAGTCTGTAAGAAAGTGAAAACAGCAGTGACTTAAGATAAACCTTTACGTTTTCTGTTAATAACCATCCATTTTTTGCGTCTAACGTCATTGCAGGTCACACAAATGGATGAAAAATTTCGTTGAAAAAAGCTCTTCGACGGGGAACGATTAATACCCCGCTAATAAAGATTAATTAAGTAGAATAAACAAACTGCAAACGGTGCTACCTTTCCCTCATCGGTTGAGTACATGTATATGAGATGATTATGATTAGCAAGTTCAAACATCTTGATTGCGGAACCTTCGACTTGTCAACTGAATCTGTTAATAAACACTTTACCATACTGACTGAGTCTGAAATACCTAGCATCCCAGTGTCCAGATAACACACACAGAAGAATACCTGCAACTTCATACAGGGATATAGTTCTATGAGCATTGTGGTCCAATTTTAAAGACTTTTATTTATAAAACAAAAGTAGAAAGTGATTACTTCATCGACATATTGCTTTAAGAGATAAACAAATGCTTCAAAAAACTTTAAGAAGTGCTGTCATTGGTCAATTTTCCACGATACATTTATTGGATGGCCACCAATGTTGTGGAAATATCGGCGTTCCTTTGCCTCCATCTATTGATGGGACCGAAAATCCAAATATTGAATTACACTGCATCAAGCCAAAAAATGCATGCCTTTTTGATGACTATGAATAGATTTTAGCTTCTATTGCAATTCTCGCAATGCTGACATGACCCTTATCACAAGGTTAAACCTGTGTTAGCCTTAGTAAATACAACTTTTAAGGAGGCTTGTGATCTGGATCGTGATGTAACGTTGGATGAAAGTAGAATCTGACACGCAATACACACTTTGCAATCAACTGCCTGCTCAAACTCATAGTCTCAATATTCTTTTTTTCAGTTTATTTTCATGCTGTTTTATATTGTTTATCGTCCTATCAACAGCTAAGTGCCTTTAAGAAGTGCCGTGCCTCCATGTGTGTAATGTATGTGTGTCGGAGGGAGGATATGTTGGTGTAATTGCCTCCTTGCGATAGCGCAGATCTGATTCCGACTTTATAGTGCTGCCTCACTGAAATACCACGCTGAAGGCACTTGGCATAACTTTCCGCCCGATCACAGGTCCTGACAACGGGTGTACCAGTTGTTGCAATTACCCAAAATACTGAACGTTATGCAGGAATAACAACCACCACTTATAAGGACTTTGGTATGCCCTGCCTGGGGACTGAACCCATTGCCTTCCTCACCTGGGCGAACGTGCAACATCCAAGCCAAAAACGAGGTATTGCAAAGCAAGGCACTAGGATTGAAACTGTAGTTAGAAGCAGAGAGAAATACAAAAATCCCCAAAACTGCAAGGGGTGCAACAGATTAATTTTGGTGGCCTTTGTGTCCCCAGGTAAAGGGCACAAACGCAAGCCAACCAATTCTGCACGGGATTCCCACATTAGTAGCCTTTTAAGAGCATGCAGTGGGTTTCAGCAGGTGAATTATTTTCTAAATCTCCGACCTCCAGTGGTGATATTCTTTGAACGGCAATTTGAATGTCTGTGCCGTTATGAATACAAGTTGGCTACAGACATTTTCCATTAGTATTTAGTAGGAACAATCTAGTGCTTCAAATAAACCAAAAATACTAACTAATATAATGGGTAATGTTGACAATGTAGCAGTTTATTGCATTTAGCACCATCGTTCCAAAGTGTGCATGGAATCATGGATAGCGACAAGCATTTTATTTAATCCATACATACATTTAATCAATCACACCCAATTTTTCTGTCAAAATTGCAGCCGTGGTAAATGCAATTGATGGTTGTTCGGGAGTGGGTTTCTCACTTTCTCACGTTTTTCAAAAGCCATGGTTACCGCAGGTATTGTTTATTCGGAAGTGGGGGTTTACGGCGTTCGTTTTGGTGTTTTTTTAGGGAATCGGGATTCTTTGCCGTGGTAACCGCAGTTGTTGGTTGTTGTTGAACTGGTGAATACAGCACTTTTTTCGAAGTTAGTTGCCTAATTCTTAAAAGTGATAAATCTGGCCATCTGGGTTATGAAAGAACGATTTACAAGCAGCATCTTTTCTTACACATTGTGTTGATGGTATCTTCCAGAGCCGGTTGGTATCATAGGAAGTAATCGTTTTTGTAATAACGTCCTGATAAAACTTCACTTGTGAGTCTACAACGGAACATAATGACTCAAGATTTATTCATAATCTCATAAACCTAGAAAGATAACTGTAAATATCATATAATATGCTTCATCAATCTTTTTCGACGACGAACTTTTATAAATAATGTTTTAAAATGTGTAATGCATGATAATTATATTTCAAAAGGAAGCATAGTAAAGGTATTGCAAGATAGTTCATGGTACATGTAGCAAAGCTGCTTACATCAAACTCGCAGTTAGTGTACTTACCTTAGGCCAGTGAAAGTAGAAATAGAACATATGGACACATACAATAACTAAATATAAGATACATCATTTTTAATTCTATGTAACTTATTATTTTATAATATTGTAATGCATTTCGTCGATGTTCAAATGAGTACATAGCTGTATGCAGATTTTCGCTATTAACCCCATCAGTTATCCCATATTAAGGGCGACGGTACTGTAACATTCCTATTTCGATGTGATTTTAATCAATTTTAACAGCAGCCAAATGGGGCCGCGGTGGTTAAGGCGTCTGACCGGCTGCTACCACTAGCCCTCCACCACTGGGTCGCGGGTTCGAGTCCTACGTGGGGCAATCGCCAGATACTGGCTGTAGGTCGGTGGTTTTTTCCCCGGGAATACCGGCTTTCCTCCACCACCAAAACCTGGCACGTCCTTAAATGACCATAGCTGTACGCTGTTAATAGGACGTAAAACACAAACATACCAAATCCGCAGCTAGTGTCATATGAACCATTCCCTCAACCGATGATGGTTGGTTTGCATGTTGGTGATGTATATCGTCGGTTAGTTTTATCTTTTAACACAACGTCAAGTATCCCTCGTGCATAGTTATAGGTCCTTGGCGATCGATGTATTTGTTATAAAACACCCACCACAATTTTACCATACTCAATAGCGTAGTTTATTAGACGGTAAAGGCAAGGAAAGCAGCTAAACTCTTCCAATTAGCTTATAAATGTTGCTAAAATGATAGGTCACTGTTGGGCATACTGCATGATGTTATGACAATTAAGATTTTGTGTTTCATTGTACATCTATACCTTTCAAAAGTATACAGTATTTTATTCGCTGTGCAAATTTATATTTTAAAGATGAGACACACATATTTGATTGCACTCCGGGGACTCATCGGTGACGATGGAGGGGCCAAAAAGTTGGAAATTCATGTATTTAAAAAAAAAATCACAATTTCAGTTAACCCGGCCGATTGGCTATGAGTTCTGTAAAATCTTAAACGTTTAAAACAAAACTGACTAGTATCACGTGTACACACAAAGTTGAAGGTAATTTTTAGAGCGTGATTTTAACCCGTAAAGCTTGTTTGTATCTTACCCGTCTTAAAGCATGCACTGATTTTGGTGATATCGTTTACTTTGTGTGATACGAAGGTCGACGGTTATGATTTTACTTATGATCATGAGTTCACCTTGTTGTTGTGTTCTCACTACCCCAATTCTTGATATTCTTATTTTCCTTAAACTTCTACAATCCCTATGAGAACATCTCCTTTGTTTATTTTTTGCCCTAATTTTATCGAATTTGAGTTCTACTTCTAGTTTGGTTTACACTCCAGTAATCTTATGGCAGAATATGCTTAATTGAAAATGGTCAAGTAACATATTGGTTCGTTAAAAAGTGTATGTGACATACTGTTTTATTGAAACCCAAGAACAATAAAGTTTGTAGGTAAAATACAAATACAACAAAGCGAAATCCAAGAGATAAATGTTCTGCCTTTCTAAAACCGTATCGCATGATGTGTTCTGAAAACAAAAGTGCATTATGTCTGAAACATTGAACATATAATAAACTAATTGATGAAACATTGAACATTAGCAAGGAAATGTAACAATTGAAAATAAACCAATCATAAAATATTAGAAAATGTCCATTTTTTTTTTAAATAAGGCAACATAAACATAAAAACAACAAGAATAGTTTAACTAACAGTTCGTGATCTAAATTGCGTATACGTCACAAAATAATGTTTAAGATACCAGCAGTGATATATTCCCTTGATTGAATTGTTGTTTACAGCACCTTTTCCATTACCACTCTCGATGAAAAACGAGATATTTTATAATAGCTGAAAGACGTGTGTTATAGAAAGATCAATGATAAATTTCCCTTTTCAATAAAAGAAAACCTTTTATACAACCATTTAGTTCCGGTACTTTGATTGCGTGAAAGGTCAACTTGAGCGTGTTAGCTTTTTATATTTAGTTTTTTTTATAAGCTAACATAAGAATGATCTATTCAAGTTTTAATCAAATTGGGGGATGCGTTTTCTTGCGAAGTGATCGAACTTAAACTGCGTGACGTCATGAGTGTGACTGGCAAGTTAACGCTACCGCAAGTGCGTAAGATGATGTTGCAAAACAAAACAAAGTGTTATTTGTATAAACAGGTAACTTCAATACGAACTACAGTATGTATTTTAACGTGTCAACATGAAATATTGCTGAATCAACAAGAAAAATAAATTAACTTAACAGGTTTGGTGGACAAGGACATGACTAAATGATATAAACGTCCGAAACATCTTCACACTATGCCACAATATGAACACAAAGCCATTACTAACAGACTGCAACAGGAACTTTAGGGAAATCATAACAAAAAGACATAAATTGTAATCACTAACAAAACCACGTGCTGCACCCATATCTTAGTCAATCCTATGATGTGTATAGGGCTATAACGATGTAAGACGAAGTGAACATGTTTTAATCGTGGTAGATACTAAAATATTATATCACAAGGACATCAGTTAAATTTTTCACCATATATTGCAAACTCTCAAATAGAAATCCCGGCTTTTTAGTCTGTTTGAACAGTATCTAGAGTAGGGACAACTATAACATATGGAAATGAAAACCATAGTTAGTAGAGTCTGTCATGTTTAACCGAGAAATATTAAAACAACAATTTTGAAATTAAAGTTGTCTTTATTTACATGTAATTACATCGCATCAATGTACATGTATAGTGTAATACATTATTCCATCAGACTGCAGATTTTTTAAATAGAAATCAATCATCGTTAAATAGTACTTGATAAAACGAGAGATATCAAAATGATAACTCTATTAGCATACCTATACACTACACAACTCATCGTGTATCGTAATGTATCATTGAAATTATATTACATTGATGAACATTTATATCGTAATCAAACCTGTTTTGAAGAACCACGTTACTTAAATTTCAAACATTTTAAAAAGTTAATGGATGTCGCTTCCTTTATTTCCACCATTGCTGCATGTCATGAACGGCAATCAATGGTCATCTAATTACCGACACTGCGTGCTAGCATCGCGTATAATTGTGTGACCACCATTTATAAATACTATATATATCGGAGCTTGATTTCTTCATCGAACTGTTAAGTACTGGGTATTGAGACACTAATATCAACATAATTGGCGACATTTAGAATATTTTATATGCCAATTTCATTGCGTTCGTTAGTCGAGTTAGTCAAGAGCGACCAGGTGAAACAAGTTTGGTTAACTCAATGACACGTTTAAGAGAAATATTGGAATCAGTGACTTTTTCATTTAAACAAGATTGACATGTGTCGGGATTAAAAACTGAGCACCCTTAAACATTTGTATATTTCTGTAAAATAGAAATACAATTTTTGAAGGAAAAATAATATGTAATCTGACTGTGCATTGTCTGGGTCTCCAACCAGCAGAGAAATATCAACGAACATAGCCACCAAACCATTGCAACCCCCTAATGGATTTTACATATCGCAATAATCAATAACTTGTTATTGTCGACATGACCAGTCATATCATGTGTTGATGATAAGTATAAAATGTAAAAGTTCATGCAAATACATTATACGTCTCCATATATAACCATCACATTGGAAAGTGTGACCAATAAAACAGGATCATATTGTTCTTTATCGCAGTCCTAAAAACTGGACGAGAGCCACCACAACGAGGTTCCGAATGACTGAAGCAGACAACAACAACTTGGGCGGGTGAACCTGATCGTCTTCACAATTGATTCAATTATTGTTACAAATATTATTTGCCCATGTGATAGGGAAACACGAGTCTTTGTTTCGATGGGCGTAATCATGTTTCAAGAAGGCGAAAATCGTGTTTCCCAACAACAAGGGAAATGAATTTGAAATGATAACACGGTATTTACGTTTGATTGCCTGGCAGACGACATGCAGTCATTATTGTTCGCGTTGTATTTATATTTGTAATATTTCATAATATTTACACTTTTGATTGCTTGGCAGACGACATGCAGTCATTCTTGTTCGTGTTGTATTTATCTTGATAATAGTTCAAAGAGAAACCCTGTCAATACTCTGCGTATGCACTATATATCGTCTTTGTATTATTATTCTATAAATGAAACCTGATCGGGTAATTGATAAAAAATTTTATTAATGCAGAGGTATACATTGTTTTATTGCAATATAATTATAAAAGGATCGATGGGATTAGTTTTTCAATTCCAAATTCTGCGAAATTAATTAATTACAATTAATTCAACTAAAGTTCATGGTCATAAGATTGTCTTCATACATACGCGTATTGTTTGTCTCGTGCAGTTAAATAAATCCGGGGTCTGTGTTTTAAAGCTTTAGAAATTGATAAAGTCTGTATTGATAGCAATATTCTTATGTTATTTGATCGGGGTTAATGGTCTGTGTTATTTCTACAAAGTGTCGTGAGAAATCTGTCATACCAGGACCCTAAGGTTAATGAGTTGTTGGGGCTTGATTTTTACTCTGAAAGTCTGCCAAATTGATATTGCTTGTAATGAAAAAATACAATGCTGTCATCCCCATACTGTAGGTTATTGAGCAGAAATATTTTTGATCAGCTTGATAAGCTGAAACTTCTCATAATTCTGGGAACACTGGCGTAGTTCACAATGATACATCAATGGTTCGTAAAATGTTCACCCTGGTAAGGTAACGTAATTTGTTTTCAAAATATGAAAGACTGGAAAGTGTTTTGACATATATTCTATTTTTTCTGTGATTATTTCATTATTTATTGGATGCGTAACTATAAACATATTTTGTATATTATATATAGCTTTCGCCTATTGATAGGTTAATCAGTTAACTGACTTTATAATGCGTCATTGCTAAAAGACCACATTTTAATGAACTCATAACGTAATTTGTTATCAAAATATGAAAGACTGGGAATTATTTTGATTTATAATATACCTACTAATAAATACGTTTTTTTGTATATGTGATACGACACAATTGCTCTTATATCAGCCCTCGCCATATCACACCCCAAAAGCCGTATCAGCCCCCGCCGTATCACACCCCAAAACCCGTATCAGCCCGAAAAACCCGTATCACAACCCTTTTGGATTTTGGATATTTCAAAAGAAAAATAGATCATAAGATAGTAGCTTTTATTAGTAAGTATGTAATAAACAGAACAAAACATGCATTTTCCATATCACACCCAGTATCAACCCTCGACCAATATCAGCCCTAGGGCCTTCGGCCTTTGGGCTGATATTACAGTCTCGGGTTGATACTGGGTGTGATATGGAAAAAGGCATGTATTATTCTCTAATATTTTCATTTTTTTGTGTGTGATAATTTTATTATTCATGAGATGCGTAAATATATACATATTATTATAAATGGCTTTTGTCCATTGATAGGTTCATCAGGCAACTGACTTTTATTATGACGTCATTGCTATAAGACGCAATTTAATGACATACTTGATGACGTTTTAAATATTACACAAACATGAAGTGAACAATGCGTCTTTGTATAAAAAAAAGTATATAATAGACGCAGTACAATTCTGACAAGTCGTTCGTACCTTGAACTTTCGTATCAGCATATACTAGGTTATATGATCCAATTTTTTTATTAATTGAATAATTGACATATAAAAGAAAATCGAAGGTAGTCAATCTTATGACTTGTGCCCTGACCGGGCCTCGAACTCACGACCTAAGGCACCCGATCGTCTTGCCAAAACGTATCCGTATTTCCTAGGCTACCACTAAAGCATCTCACCTCCTTGATACTATATCTATATAAAAAATATACAGTTTCGCTTGATAAACTTCTAAAGAGGTGAAAGTACTAGGTGAGGACTTAAAAAATCTTTTATATATATTATATTATATGTACATAACATTAGACGACTGGTTTAAAGTGGTATGGAGTCTTACCCACTTAACCCTATGTACATTGACGTGATGGTAGCCATATCATAAAACATGATTGAATGTTCCACGGTTGGTGTATTGTCAAAAGCTAGATCAATTCTTCAGGGGAAAAACACCCCCAGCTGTTTATGTGAAAAGTTCGAAAACTATATTTTAACAAATATAATCTTCTCGTCACGATTCGGAATGTGTGACATGTGTATATATATATCTACAAGGACAATCGACAGTGTTAACCGACGTAGTTCAAGAATGGGAAAACGCGTTAAATTGATTCTTATGACCAGTGAAGAAGAAGAGCTCCACAGATGATGTATCACGAGTTTTGCTGTTTTTTGTTTTTATCTTGAATAGACCTGCTATCTTTTTTTTACTTTTCACGAATTGGGTTGCACATGATAGGACAAATCATATCAACCCAATATGTTAGTTTTTCCTGTTTTCACAAATTAGGTTGTTTTCACATATTGGCACGCTACACTTGTAGGCAGATAAGTTAGAAGTGTTGTGTAGAACTTATTTATATATTCATAATACATAGTGACTATGTGTTACGGTCACATATGCATGTTCACATAGGGTTGGTGTCTTGTGTTTTTGTCACAAATGGGGTTCTATGTTTTGTAACGTAGAGGATTGTGTTTTCTTTACATATAGAGTTATTTTTGTACATTACGTATATAATTGTGTTTTGTTCGTAGATTTTGTTACAAATATATTTGAGAGACAGCATTTTTGTTTGATTTTGTTGAGAAGGAAAACACCTTTGTTTCATAAAAATCCTGTTAAAATATGAACAGCAAAAATTTTCAACTGAATGCCATTTACTGTGAACCGGAGAATTTTCGACTCAATTTATTTTCTTCTTTTCCCCCTCACCATCTGTTATAGGTGTGAATTTATAATGACAGGAAGTATTGGTACGCAACATACAGAAAGATATGCGTGTGAAAGTCATTCAAAATTAACGTTTGTAGCATATTTGAATGGGAAAATAATCTCGCATACAGTATAACAAACACAGGAAAAATCACCACACTCTACCTGGGCATGAAGTCGGCCAATTCACAAATACAGTAGACCAATTCTGGTAAACATCTCTATGTATTTTACATATTGTTTTTTTTATAAAATAGGATAATTGACTTCTATTAATCATTTATGCTTGAATGGTAGCGTATAAGATGTTTTAATTTGGGGAAAACCCTGAAATATCTAGACAAAAACTCAATGTGGTTGGGAAGGTGATTCCATACTATAATTCGCATTCGATCGTAGATTTGAACCCTGGCAGTCTTGATGGAAGGCGAGTGCGTTATCTACTGAACAATCCCTAAATTAATTCTGTTTCCAATAGCACCGAATCTTGCAGATATTTTAAATAAGATAAGTCGGAATTCATTTAAGTAAATAACTGCATAGATGTTGTAAACCTGCTGGCATAACTGCCACATTTGTCACAAATGAATTGAAGCGCACCATGAAAAGTTTGTTTGCACACATATGGCAGTTATGCCAGTATATCTGCAACATGTATGTAGTTTATTGCTTGTTTTTTCGTTTTCATACAAAACATAATTGCATGTAGGGTTGATGTTATCTCATTAAGTTTCCCCCTTGTTTTTGGCGAGGGTAGATCAATAACTAAAACAGCAACAGAGGAACAGCTGATATTACCAGCTGTTTCTAGCGAAGAACTATAAAGCAAAGATTTCATGTATGATGAATTTGTTTTTGTCTGAAGAAAATAACTAAAAGTTGAAATGAATAGAATGATCCTATTAGATAAGCGTCGATTTAAGTGCCAGGGAACGTTTCAGGTAATATTTTCAAAGAATTATTTTCCGAATGCGTAGTAACACATGTGAACTGTAGCAGTAGTGAATGTATTCATACACTGCAAATAGCTGTTTCGGTAATGTTTTCACAAATGAAACGCAACAAAAAAGTCATAGAAGGGCATTGCCAATAAAAATGACAATATATCGTTGTAGATGGGTGTGGTGAAATAAAGGGTTTGAATGTTTGAATCGACAAAGCATTTCAATGTTCTGTCGTTCGATAAAATTTTGTAGACAGCTAATCTCAGGAATGATTTGATAAGTTATGACAATATTTTAGTACACAGCAGGCGAAGCAGGTTATTTTTTCATGTACCCGTATTTTTTTTTTATACGCTAAGCTAGCAATTGCGTCTCGACACGGATGACAGATATACAGCAAGGATGACGCATGCGCTAAGCATGTCACGCACATTGACCTATGCTGATTTACCACTTTTACTGTGAACTTTTATAGATTTTAAAAATCTAAAAATATAGCATTTATCCCTGGTAAATATAAGTACTTTCGACGGACGTCACGCATGTTTGCTATAAAAATGACCCCGCGACCCTGGATAATCACTTGCGTCGGAGAGGGCACAGACGGACGACACAGAAAAAAGAGAACTTAAAACGTGAGTAGATTGGTAGCAAGGTGTTTGTGATAAAAGCATTATTTTGAAAAATAAAGGTTTTTTAGCATGCCATGGAATACTCGTAACTTTTATGCTCATTATATATGTGTCTCACAATTATAAGCTTAACATTTTATAGTGCTATCTGATTCTATTTGCATTCTAACAGCATATCATTATATGCTATAAGTTAATTGGCATGAGCATCATGTTATGTAAAACATCTAATCATTGAATGTTTGGGGAAAGGAATAGGCCTGCTATATACCACTACATGATTTTGTTGGCGTGTCTTTGTTGTTACACGTTGTATCTCGCGTTGCTCTGTATGACTGTATTGTGTTGATGGTTTAATACAAATGCTGTATATCGTATCATAAGCGCTAATGACATGATGTTGATATGTTTTCTTTTTAAATTATTTATTCGTCCGTAAGAATCAATTTACTACTGTGGTACTATATCTTGCAGACATTTACTAAGTAAGGGCACCAACAACTGTCAATGTTCAACAAATGTTTCTAAAATATATTGTTCTATTGTTATCAACCTTATTTTAGCAATGGCTTGCACTATCATGGAAATAAGTAAAGATAAACACCTAGTTTGAAATAATTCCTTTTTTTTTACCAATGAACCCAGGATTTTTGAGGCTTTTGTTCTAAAAATAGAGTCTCATAAAAACGATTTATTAGGATGTGAAAATAGCAAACAATGGGCGACTTGTCAATTGTAATGACATGAAAGCTCTGATGATTTCTTATTTTTACGTATTAATACAACATTTTTTGCTTCCACATCTTATGCCGGGGTGGAGTATCTGTTTGCACAAGGCCATATCTTGATATAGAAAAGTTATAAACAAAATAAGCCTGATGTCTTGATGAATGTCATATATATTTAATTCGAAGGGATGATTTTGTTTATTGTTTACTAATCTTTTTAATTATTATGTTTTCCTGCTTAACTGGTAAAAGGCACTCCAGGAATATATCAAATAGTTATCCTATCCATCAAATAAACCTGTTATTCAACACGAAAATATGAACATTGATCAAAAAGTGAAAGTTTTCGTCTGATTATGATTAAAGGAATTGTATTTCTATTGCTTTATTAAACACCAGAAGTCTGAACTGACTTTATATCAATGTTAGTGTTATTCCTTCCCCAACATAATTGACGTGGCATATAGTAATCACTTTATCAGTTCGTCTGAAAGTGCGTATGTGAGTCCATCCGTAGTTAGTTAAATGCTGGTGTACGGGAGATTTCTAAACAATTTTATACATTCAGTTTGTGCTTTACATCAGCGTATTATAGCAAGTTGGTCTACACTTGAGTAGGTTTTAATGGTCATTGATCAAGAGAAAAGGTTCAATGGTAACAATTGGTCATTTCTTAAGTACAAATAAGCTTCTGTGCAAGATATTAAAGAACACTTCGACAGTGTTTATTTATATTTAATGTGTGGTAACAAATAAAGTAAGGGGGCCGTGGTGGCCAAACGGTTAAGGCGTCTGACATTCTGCTACTGTACCACTAGCCCTCTACCACTGGGTCGCGGGTTCCAGGCCTACGTGGGGCAGTCGCCAGGTACTGGTCGTAGGTCGGTGGTTTTTCTCCGGGAACTCCGGCTTTCCTCAACCACCGAAACCTGACACGTCCTTAAATGACCATAGCTGTTAATAGGACGTTAAACACAAACAAAACAAATTAAACAACTAAAGTTCCAGACCTGAATCATTTAATAGGTCAAGGTTAATAGCTAGAATAGATAACCCTTTGTGGATGTCTCTTTTAATTGAGCTCCCGTTCATGATATCTATTTGTCGTTTCATATTTATGTTTTTGAGGTTTATGATGTCACTTTGGTTGCCCTAAAGTTCCTGGGTTTTTTTGCCTTTTGACACCGTCATTGTCTTTCCATTATTCTCTGTATCATTAAGTTTCATTATTTCCAATTTTTAACCCTAACTACGTTTTTGATATCTCAAAAATTGCAATTGAATCAAAGAAATATTGTTATATCGCCCGTCGGCGTTGTATTTTAGGTTGTTCTTTTTTTAGTAGCAACCAGGCCATATTAATATTGTTTCGTATTATTTAAACTTTTTTATCGTTGCTTATCTTAAGAGTTCACAATCTAGGTTAAATATGTTTTAAAAGAGACATCAGAGTGTAATTACGGCCTTTTAGTTTTGGTTAATATGAATGATGATGTAAAAAACAAAAAACTTGTTAAGACAACTCTGTACCATTCTCTGATTTGCTGAAATCTCTTCATAAGATGACATAGTCGAAGCTGAGGCTTTGGTTTATAAAATAAAATATAATGTCATTTCGTATCAGTTAACTTTCATTTGCAACAGGAAATCAGAAATGTTATCTTTATTTATCTTAAGAGTTTACAGAACGAGAAGTCTAGGTTGAAATGCTATGGAAGTAAACAAGAGAAGTGTAAGTGTCATTACAACCTTTTAAATGATATTGCTGATGTAAAAAACACATCTTGTTAGGATAACTTTGTACCATTCTCCTATTTTCCTACATATCCACTATAAGTCGTCGCTTGGGCGTTGACTTATAAAAACATATCATGCGATGGTCATTTGATCAGGACCTGTGGTGCCAGGTGATTTTAATGGTAGTTAACTTATTCATTATCCTAAAATGTCAGCAGCGACTGCCCCGGGGTATTTCTGTAACTTCATTTTTTATTTTATCAGTACGAACTGACGGAAAGGTTAAAACTGGCAGGCGACATTTTCATTAAGATATTTTTCATGAAGTTATAATAGTCGCCCGAAGAGGAGTATCACATATCACATTCAAAAGCATGGTTAAAAGTTCATTATGACTAGTTGTTTATGCTCTTCGTGGATCTTTTAAAATAAAATACTTTTTTCTACTACTTTATAAAATGTCAGACTTTACATAAAAAACAAATACAGTCTTTGGGATAGGGCAATGGGTAATTTCTCTCAGTCATCCAAATAGTCTACAGTCTCCTCGGTGTGAAAACGTCAGGTGTCTCAGAGAACATTTAGACCGACGAAAACGTAATTAACAAATAAGTTAGGTCCAGTTGAGATTAATCACAGTCGTATAGTATCCCTGATCAACTATCTGTGTCAGCCACTGGCCAGGGAAAATATTTCAGATCACTAATCAAAATGTATTTTTTCTGTTCTATATTATCATATTTTGAATAGACTAGTGATCTGTCAGATCATAGAATTTAAAATTAAAAGTGAAATTATATAAATACCCCGGGGGAGTCGCTGCTGATATTTTTAGTGTGTAGATTATGATTACAACCATTACAATCACCAAGCACTATATGTACTGATCTCGCGGCCATCAGATAATCGGCATATCGCTTGATGTGTGTTATATACGAACGCCTTAGCAGTGGCTATCGTATCATGTATGGAGATGTGAACAAATAGGAGCATGGTACAGATTTGTCTTAACAAGATGTTCTTAACATCACCATCAACATTAATCACATCACCATCAACATTAATCATATCACCAACAACATTAATCACATCACCAACAACATTACTCACATCATCATCAACATTAATCATAGCTAAAAGTCTACAATGGCACTTTGACATTTGCAAAAGTCTTTCAAAACATTATTGATCTAGATTTCAGGTTTTGTCATCACTTCAAAAAAAAAGATATATCATTTTAAATTTTCTGTTGCAAATGAAGCTTAAAGGATACGAAATGACATTAACACAGCACGGTTTTTCACTAAGTCAGCATCAGAAATACAAAGCGTCCGGACGATATAACAATATTTGAACTCGATTTCAATATTTAAGATATTGAAATTATATTTAAGCTCGAAAATCGACAAACAAAAACGATAATTTCAAAAAACCAGAAAGCAATAAAAACTCTATGATGACGTCAAATATAAAAAAGGAACCATAGGGCAATCAAGGTGACACCATAAACCTTACCAAAACAGATGTGAACCGAAATACAAACAAAGTGAGCGGGGTCTCAACTACATACCACAAGGGGCATCTTTATTAACCATTAGCCTGGATCAATGACATTCAAAATAATTCAGGTGTGGAATGATTTGCTACCACACTGTCAATAGAAAGAATCTTTTTATATACAAGATTACAAGAACAGCGTTGCGTAAGCATATATTGTTGATGACCGTGCTTGACCTATCGTACAGAAATCCATATTTTGTGGCCAATATAAATCGTCGTTGCAACGATTTCAATGTAGAATAATCCAATGATTACCCGCATTCGCAGTTTTCCGCATGCATGTTAATAAAGGCTGCAACATGAGCTATATTTACAGTTTGCGAAAGATGTATTTGTTATCATTTGATATCAATGATCATCAGTATGTTTTCTTTACAGATAACTACACCACTGAGAGTGACGTTGGCATTTGAAGAGGATGCAATTGTCACATTCTCTTTCGGCCATCTTGATGGTAGCATCCATTTCGTTCGCTTACGGTGTAGATTGTCCGTGGGATGATGCTGGACTTACACTATGGTCATCATTGGTAAGTATTATTATCAACAACTAATTGTGGAGGTGTGTGTCCGTTATAATGTCGAAAATAAAAAGATAGACAATACCAACCTGAATTGTAATATTTGATGTTCTTTTATATTTCAAAGGATCATTGAAGGTAACCAGTTACTGAATTCTGTGACCTCAAAACAAGGAATATCAGTTTCTAAAGTTCAGATCAATGCATCCAAGTTTTCTTTTGGTGTCAAGTCCGCACAAAGTTTAGTTTGTGTGATTTCAGGTCCCTACATACTATTTTATTTGGTTTCAGATTTGTACGGGTTAGTTTCTGTGGTGTAAAGTTGGTTCCACATAGTACTTTTTGTCGTATGAATTCCGCACAAACTTGGTTCTGTGGTTTTAAATTAGGCCAATCCACTTTGCAGTTAATCAATTAAAGTTTCCATTATAGTTTTGCTAGTTTCAGATTAACTACATACAAGTTTCTATGATTTCATATCTTGTACATTCTAGTTTGGGTGGTCTCTGTAACTACATATGAAATTACATGGTTTCAGAATGTGTTTGTCATACTTTATGTACTATTTATTTCAGTAGTTTCAGGGCACTGCATACTTATTATGTGATTCAAGTCAGTAGTTTTAGTTCTGTACTTTCATGTCAACTACATACACATACAAGCTTCTAAAATTTCATATTTATAAAATCTAATTTCTGTAGTTTCTGATTACTACTTACGAAATTACATGGATACGGGCCAGGCTGTTTTTCTTTCTGTAATTTCAGAGCACTGCTTATTTGTTAAGTTGTTTTACCCGTTGATATTAAAAAAGACCTTTATTTTATTTTATTTTAAAGATTGCACTATGACAACCACAGTGTAAAAAAATCACCTAAATGTTATTTGTAAGCATTAAGGGATTTTTACATAAAGGCTTTCTACAACATGCGTTTCAAAGGACATTTGACTATCGCTTGATGTATGCGTGATGGATTATTTATACTGTGGGATATTTCAATTCAATAAAGTTGACAACATTAATGATATTTTCAGCAAAAGATGTACTGTGTATCTTCTTTTGCAAATCAATTTCAACATCTTGATGAAATAAGTTACCAAGGCGATGATGAAAACCAACAAAACTACAGTAAGCATACACGGGGACCAAAAGTGTTTAACAACGAACATGTGTATTTCTGTACACATTTAAGCAAAATTATCTGATATCGTTCCAAATCTGATGTCATATAAGACTTTAAACTACTTCCAAGCTGTTTCATTCATGTTTTATCAATGCTTCATAATTGCTTCATTAAGCATTTTACTTAAGTCATATTTTTTGTTAAATATTTCCATTATTATACATATATATTAAACAAATGTTAAGACATGTTTGAAATGAAACAAGCATTTAATATCAATTATATATTAAGTTACGTGGTTTTATTTACGCCCCCTTCGCATTGAAACATTTATTTTTTTATATTAGTTTGAATTTTAACGGATTTTTTTTTTAATCTTGTTCTTTTTTTAGTGCTTCCTGCTGTTGAATAATAAACTAATTTATTAGTTAATAATTAATAATAATCAAGGGCTAGTGTAAAGTCACATTTTTATTCTGACCAACATTATATGCCACGTTTCGAAATCAATGTTTTCATTATCAGTCAATAATCTGCAATATGTATACTCCTATAATAATGAAAGAAAGAATGGATGTCATTCCTTTGGTAAATTTATCAAGCCCATACTTTATCAAAAAGAATAATGAATTATGTAGATTGTTCGGTTGCTTTACCTTAACACAAGTAATTGTTAAAAAGCATAGACGTAGCTGTATATGGATATCTAAACATTTAATTTAACCATTTCAGAATGCTGATCCTAATACAAACGTTACAATTAACACGGGGGTCCTCTATGACGAGAGTTCTGCTGACGAGTATATAGGAATCTATGTAGTCGATGGTGGGACGCTTGTGTTCAAGCCCGATGTCACAGATGACCTCATCCTGAAGACTCACTTCATCGTTGTTAAGAATGGTGGCCGTGTGGATGTAGGATCTGAAGAATGTCGATACACTGGCAAATTGACCATTCAGCTTATCGGTAGCTATTATTTACATACTTACTTCTTAATTAATTAACTTTATTACACAACCTCAAGATATACTATCTACAGATGGATTGATAGATATAAAAGTGGGTTTTTTCGCCCGGCCGGCCAAACGGATAGGTTTTATCATTAGCATCTCAATTCAGCTGTAACTGTGTTTTTTTGCATGATACATGTAGTTTGCCATATGTATTGCTGAAGAAAGTCACACAACACTGAATAATGTTAAATGTTACGTCTAATACTTTGCAAAAGGTCTGCTTTCTGAAAGACTATTAAAACGAAAGTACTAATATATCGATTATGACTTGCTTTCATACATTTTTCAGGCAAGAGAGATACGATTAATAATCTTGAAGGATTCGGTGACAAGACCATTGGTGTCGAAGAGGGAGGCAATCTCAATATATGGGGACCCAAAAAGGTCTCGTGGACCACGCTGAATGCACCACTGCCAAAGATTGCAGATGAAGGAATATTGTTTAATCAGCAGGTAATTGAGATTGTTCCTTGTGTTAACGTTTACGTTACATTTTGTCAGTTTTTTGTTGAAAAGCTGGAGATTATTTGAGTCTTTCTCTGGTATTAATATGGGGTAACGTTTTCGCAATTGATTGTAAAACATAAGGTTCCTCGCAACGTGGAGTCACACACACGCTTCCTGTAATATAGTTTCCTTTCCATTTAACATCTTTATATCTGACCTGGTTGCGTGCTGGTTATTCTACATCTGTGCCATGGCCTCTTTTCAATGACAAATTGTGTAACAACCATGGCATCCGATTTTCACCAAACCCTGAGGAGGGAGATTAGCCTTTGGCTTAATCAGGTGCTAATCCTCAATAAATAAAGTTTGTTATTTTTTCTTTTTTTAATCAACGACTGCCATTACAAAAAATAGATAAGTTCACACAAAATACTTTGAAGTTTGATGTGTTTGATATATTTCATCACTTGCCATATGTGCTAGATGATATTTGCAGAAATGCAGAAATGTTGCTGTCATCTAAAGTGTCGTTTTTGTATTGTTTCTATCAAAATAGTCAACAACATACACATGTCACACAACTTATTTTCAAGTTTTCATTTATTATTTGAAAAATCAATACTTAACTGTATCATTCATAAGTTTGGTAGGTTTTAAGATGTTTCTTCACTTATATATTTGCTTTTTATGGTACTCAAATGAATGAGATATAAGGAAGTGATGTTCTGTTCCAAACCGCGTCATTGCATGTTATAGAGGATATCAAACGAGTCAGGACAGATACAAGCTGTTACGATTCTATTGAGGTTAATTTCATTAACCATTCCGTCAAAAACCTTACAAACATCTTAAACAGAATATAGAATTTAGATGCAAAAATAGAGATAGGTTTTACGACGTGTATCATTTATGATAAGTTGATATCGTTTTTTGCAAACTCGTGTAAACAGTGTTTTGCCTTCTACACGTGAATAAGAAAGGTAATGAAGCAAGCTTGGAATTCTGATATAAACATTACAAATTACAGTTTATACTTTATAACTAGGTAACACAAGGCGACGATTCCCAAGGTCTGGTTGTGTATCAATTTGATCCTGACCTTACCAATTATTCTGAAGATGATGTCAAGCGGGAAATCTTCAAATTTAAGATGGCCTCAGAGAAAAAATTCAATGAAAGCGTTGATGGTCTGAAACAGTACTTTAATGGTAAGTTTAAGAAATATAAATAAACGGTTAAACAACATTGGTTGGATATCGATTTGATATCATGAATCGTTTGCAACAAAATATCAAGTAAACAGAACTTTTACATAGTGTTATAGGTCAAATATAATATCATTTTGAAGAACTTCAAAAGTGCCGCATTACTGGAATCGTTTGCTCCTTTTATTAAATCCAATGATGAAACAACGACCTAATTATCCTATTAACTATATAGTATCGTATAACATGTATTAACGGGCATACTATGCTTAATTGGACTATGGCAGTGGTTATGCTTTACAAATATTTAGATAAAAAGTATAAGACTAAGCGGCTAGCGTATTTGGCCATTAGGCACTCGATGAGGCCCGCCCAATGGAACGCGCTGCCAACTCTCACTTATAGTTTATATGTCTTTATTTACAATCTAATATAATATTCATTACATATTTCATTTCATTGCACTTACATATTTCGTACTTAGTCTGTTATGTAATAATATTAGTACAGTTCGTATCCATATTTATCATATGAATACCGTGTTATGCATTGCCATAAAGCCATCATTGTTTATGTAACAAATAGGAACAATCAATGTGACGTCACGTCATTGTGAAGCGAACGCAATTTTCATCGTTTCAGAGGCGCCCAAGTACAACATATTCGTTGCAGATCACAATTATGATATAGGTTACTTTGTATTATATGATAAAAAAGAATCTGTCATTCGTTTCCCTTTTATATTAGATTTATGAGACAAGTTTTTGATTTTTCATGCTTGCGAGTCTCTGGCGGCAATAATAATCAATAATAGACGGCAATACAACTAAATATATAATGATATGCTAGATTCGTTTCAAACCTAATATCAAGGGAAATTTGTGACAGATCCTCTATACATTGCGACCCAGGTACTCGCATCATCAATAGACGATTTGTCACTATGACCATGTCCAAAGTATTGGGCTGTTGACCACTGCCATATCGAATCCTTATTCAGAAGGTCTGGTTGGTGTAGTGGTAGGAACAGAGGATATGTCTCGGCTAGGCGATAAGGTGCCGTAGGTCGTGAGTCCGACGCCCACGAGTCTGAAAGTTGTTCTCTTTCGTTATCTGGTTATAGTAATTATATATATAAAAGGTTACTATAATATATTTTTTTCATTGTACATGATATAAATTATTATTGTTTTTTCCTTTCTATTTAGACGCACCCGATGGTTACATAGTCGTTGCTGCTATTCGGAAGTCGTTGTCGGCAGAAGATGATGAAAAGGACTTCCAAATTTTATACGATGTAATAGCAGACTTTTTAGGCGTAGACGTAGAAGATACAGTGATCAGCGATCTTCAATTCTACGACGGATATGTGATGATTAAAAAGAAAGGTAAGCTATATTTGATTTACAGGAATCAAAACTAAAAGGAAGGAAAGTTGAGAGCTGGGGACTTTGAGGTGATTATTATTAAAAAAAAAAAAAAAAACGAGTAGAAATTAAAAATGCAGATTGTTCAAATATTATTTGTTCCGTATGTAATTTGTAGGTGACCCGAACAAGATGATAGAGCAGACAAGCAAATACAGGACGAATTCCGTGGATCAGGTATCTGAAGCTGTGTTGTTTGATGGAGACAAGAAATATTACGGCAAGAGTTATACCAGGAATCCACTTTATGCAAACTCCTATACATTCGTCGAGGTGACCCATCGAACTAACTCCGAACCAACAATCGAGCTTTCCGAAGACATTTCCTCGTGGGAGTTAGGTAACTTTACAAACAAAAAACCACAAACGAGTTAATCAAATACCCTCCCAGTCCTAATGTTACCACCCTCACACCGTCGTCTCTCCTGTCTGTACTGTTACCACCCTCATACCGTCGTCTCTCCTGTCTATACTGTTACCACCCTCATACCGTCGTCTCTCCTGTCTATACTGTTACCACCCTCATACCGTCGTCTCTCCTGTCTGTACTGTTACCACCCTCATACCGTCGTCTCTCCTGTCT